>NC_058194.1:27684794-27987824 GCF_907165205.1 Coccinella septempunctata
GGGCATTAGTTCAGTGAGGAATAAATTATGACATTGTTAATTTTCTTGGTTAAGACTCGATCAATATTGTCCTATTTGTTCAGAAAAATACGAAGAGCCATCAACAGGGGAATGTATCAAGTGTTGTGTTCACCAAGAATTGTGGCACGAACAATAATGCACTGCTTGTAAAAAGGCGCAATACGGGGCAAGTGAACGCACTCCGACTTTCTCTATTAAATTCTTTTTTGCGGAAAGAAAACGTTTTTGTTTGTTTGCTTTTTGATGTTTTTTTATAGATTAGAAAATTCTCTATCTTATGAATATGTTTTAATTTTCCTAGCTTCAATATTTGAAACAGGGTATGGCTTGAAAGGCAAACGTGCGCACAGTTGCCCCGAATGACTCTATATTTTTATCAAGTTATGTATCCACAAAAAGGATTTAATCACTCCAGGATCTAATATTGCTTAGTGACGAACAGCGGGACGAAAAGTGTTTGCGGACGAGAAGTGTAATTATGCGGACTTGATGGTTGGGCACATTCTCGAAGACTATAGACTATACCCTAACAATGCCATGGATTCATCATTGACGAATCGCTCAGACTGTAGGTTGTCATTCAAAATGGATACGTGTGAGGCAAATCCATTTAGGGCTAGAAAGGTGTAACTGTCGATTACGTTATAACTTGAGAGAGCCCCAGCATCTGCCACGGAGATAAACGGTTTAGCCTTCCGGTCCTGTGCACCTTTTGTATCGCACACCTATTGTAGATAAGCTCACACGGGGATACTGAGTCGCGTGCATATTTCACATACGGCGTCGACTGTCCTCCCTCTAGTTGCAGGGTTGGAACAAGAGCTAGAATTTTTCGTTACAATCAGAATATTTGTGAAACAATTGCCGTTTCCTAAGGGGCAAAAACGCCCTTGAAATCTGTTTTCATTTTTTCTTGTTCACTAAAACGATCCAAGCAAGACCCAAATACCGTGGACCAATGGAGTGTATAGAGAGGGAGAGTATTATTACGACACTTGAACAATAGAATAAATAATAAATCCTTATTCTTGGACTTTTATCCATGCCTCAGGCATTTTAAAGGGCGTAAGTCAGATTATCCACAAAATTTTAAGAATACATTTACGACAAATTTTCGATCATTTTTTCTTCATATAGAATAAAGGTGAGTGTATGGCGAGACCCGTACAAAGAATATTTGGAGCTAACCTACGAGGATGTATTGATATCTATGTAGTTAGCCTAGACCAGTTCCATGCATAAAAAAATATTGCGTTACCATAGGAGCGAAGAATAACTCACCAGAAGTGTCAGTGTGGAGTTTGACGTCCAAAAAGGAAACCAGAGTTAGGCAATAAATCAAAAGACAGAAGATATCCACCGAAATTGTGAAAATCGAAAAATTGGAGTATGAGGCATCATCACGTACCTGTATTTAAAAGGGTTAAGAGGTAAGCGGATTTATGAAGATATGCTTAATACCCTTGGTGATCAATGTCCTTCGTATGCGACCGTGAAAAATTAGACTGCAAGCTTCAAACATGGTAAATTTTCTACTGAAGATGATGACCGATCGGGAAGGTCAGTTTCTGTGTCAGTCCCCGAAAATATCGATGCAGTTCATGACATGATTTCATCAGACCGTCGAATTGGGCTAAAACGGATATCTGAGGCACTGAATATTTCATACGAACGCGTTCATCATATAGTTCGCATCAATTTGGACATGAGAAAAATTACTGCAAAATGGATCCTCAGATGTTTGAATGTTGACCAAAAGCGTGCAAGGGTAGAAGCATCGCGTTCGATCTGTGCTCGATTTGAAAACGATGTAGATTTCTTAAACCGAATTGTTACTATGGATGAGGCTTGGGTACATTTCTACAATCCAGAAACAAGGCAACAATCGATGGAATGACGACAGTCTGGTTCTCCAAGACCTGCAAAAGTTCTTCTTTCAGTTTTTTGGGATTGCCATGGAGTAATCATGATTTATTTTTTGGATAAGGGTAGAACAATAACCGGAGATTACTATTCAACAATACTGACCACTATACGGGAAAAAATTAAGGAGAAAATACGCGGAAAGGTATCCAAAGGTGTTTTGTTTTTGAAGGACAACGCCCCTGCACACAAATCTCATGTTGCCATGCAAAAAATTCGTGATTTTGGGCTTGAATTACTAGAACACTCCCCTTATTCACCAGATTTGGCTCCATCCGAATATCATATCCTTACTCAACTGGAAAAAAGTTAAAAATGGCTTAAATTTTCTTCCAACGAGGAGGTAATAAAAGCTGTGGAGGTCTGGTTTGCAGAGCAAAATGAAAAATTTTTTTTGAAGGATCTAGAGACGTTGCAGGTTCGCTATAATAAATGTATCCAATTAAGAGGAGAATATGTTGAGTAATAAAATATTTTGACATTGAAATTTTGTTTGGTTCTTTAGTAGGCTAAGAATTTTTCAATATATCGTCCTATATTTCAGAATGTAAGATAGGTCACACATGAAAAAACTTCATATCAACCTACTTACTTGGTTACATAAAGAACTGTCATCGTTGGTCTCCAGAACCCTTTATTTTCTTCATTTCACTCCATTTTGTGTCTCCTTATGGTATCGATAGTGAAAGTAAGAAACAATAGAGCTGTGTATGAGTTTTCCAGTGGGTGCACAAACACAACAGGGATTATCTTCCCATGAAAAGTTGCAAGGGACATCGACGAAGGCTACTAAGGGGTTTCCCAAATCCCTTCAGCATATATCTGCATGTTTTTGTTCCCAGCATGCGTTCATTACGGATCAGGTGAATACGACCCTGTGTATATTTAAAATCTGGCACGGGTCCCCCCCTATAGTCGCCCCCCTTTCGCATGGAGGCGTCCATGTGTAGCAATTGTCAACCGCGCGTGCCTTTTGTGCGAGTTCTTTCGCCGTTGTTTTGAATTATACCTTGCTGCCGTGCCACCGGCTTTTCATTCATGTTTCCTCTCTCAATGTCGTTCCCGTTATTTATAACGGGTCCAGGGCGTTATTTTATCGCACGTGTCGTCATATCGGAAAAAAGTTAATCCGTTTGAGTGTGACGTGTGAAATTGCTCACGATAAATTATAGTTCCGCACTATAGCTCCCCGCACATCGGGGAAGATCATTCTGCAATCATACTCGCTGATCTGTAGCCGTGAGAGCCCACTAGCATGCAAAAGCATGCTAGTGGGCTGAAAGTAAAAACTTTCAGCTACAAGAACGTCGAATGAGGATTATTTTGAAAAAAAAAATAAAAATAAAATATTTCTACGAGGATATATTGAAAAATTCTTAGCCTACTATAGAAGCAAACAAAATTTCAATGTCAAAATACTTTATTACTCAACATATTCTCCTCTTGATTGGATTTTATTACAGCGAAACTGCAACGTCTCTACACCTTTCAAAAAAATGTTCTTGCTCTGCAAACCAGACCTCATCTGCTTTTAATACCTCCTCGTTAGAAGAAAATTCACGATCTTTTAATTTTTTTTTTCAGTTGAGGAAAGAGATGATAGTCGGATGGAGCCCAATCTGGTGAATAATTGGGGTGTTTTGGTGATTCAAACCCTAAATCAAGAATTTTTTGAATGGCAACATGAGATTTGTGTGTAGGGGCTTTGTCCTGCAGAAACAAAACACCTTTGGATAGCTTTCCGCGTCTTTTCTCATTAATTTTTTCTCGTAGAATGGTAAGTATGTTGATTAGTAATCTCCAGTTATTGTTCTACCCTTTAACCAAAAAAAATCAATTATGATTACTCCATGGCAATCTCAGAAACCTGAAGCAAGAACTTTTCCAGCAGATTTTTGGACACGAAATTTCTTAGGTCTTGGAGAACCAGAGTGTCGCCATTCCATCGATTGTTGCTTTGTTTCTGGATCGTAGAAATGAACCCAAGTCTCATCCATAGTAACAATCGACTTTAAGAAGTCTTCATCGTTTTCAAATCGAGCACAGATCGAACGTGATGCTTCTACCCTTGCACGCTTTTGGTCAACATTCAAACATTTGGGTATCCATTTTGCAGCAATTTTTCTCATGTCCAAATTGACGTGAACTATATGATGAACGCGTTCGTATGAAATATTCAGTGGTTCAGATATCCGTTTCAGCCCAATTCGGCGGTCTTATAAAATCATAACAAACTGCATCGATATTATCGGGGACTGACGCAGAATCTTGCCTTCCCGGTCATCATCTTCAATGGAAAATTTACCTCTTTTGAAGTTTGCAGTCTAATTTTGCACGGTACCATACGAAGGACATCGATCACCAAGGGTATTAAGCTTACCTCTGAATCCTTTTAAATACAGGTACTTGATGATGGCTCGATACTCCAATTTTTCGATTTTCACAATTTCGCTGGACATTTCTAATGAGTTATCATTTCTTCACACTGACACTTCTAATGAGTTATTATTAGTTGCTTTGGTAACGCAATACTTTTTTATGCATGGAACTGGTCTAGGCTAACTAGATATCAATACATCCTCGTATTTTTCATGAGGATGAAGCCTCAATCTATAACCGATAATCTACGTAATCTTCTGAAAACCCACACTTCTTCATTTCCTTCAATATAAGGTATTCTGTTTGAATTATCCGGGTCATGAAGGAATGAAAATGCTCACGTACACCGTTTGACGGTTGACAAATAATTCTAGGCCCATATTTCAGCCGGAGAGCGCGGGCAATAAAAAGAAACTTCGCCGAACAAGAAAGTGCAAAATATGCACCGGCCCGTTTTTACCAGCGAATTCCATTAATACAAATGTTCAGCCCCCAGGTTGAAAGGTTTAAGAACTTTTAATTCTTTCACACTTTGCGGCCAAGGTGGGGCTGTACGTCTTGAATAAAAAGCGAAGTGATTCCTTTTTTTTTTCATTAAAACGCTTTTCCACTTCTTGAGGTATCCATCAGGGGGCTATCTGATGTTCAGAGTGGAATATTAAGGGTTTCTTTGTGACCGAGAGGGAGGAAAGTATTTGAATATTCATCGCATTAAACGTTTCCGCGAACTTCAACGGAATACGATTCGTATTTTTTTATGTTTCTCTCAGTTTCAGTTCATATAGACACAATGCTCATTTCTCACATCTTGAAATATGTTTTGGGCCTCATAAGATTTATTCGCTAATTTTCGTCAAGATTTTTTATAGAAAATAACGAGAGATCAAAAACTGTACACTGAAACATTGAAAAAATCATATTTTCGAAAGCATTGAAGGTAGATTCTCGACATTCAAGATCAGGTGAGTCTTTGACTCGTACAAATATTTTATCAGTAGATTCTTGAGGTCTAAAGAAAGACTCTTTTCCCCTACCATTTTTTTCCGAATCGTCTTGGTTTCAAAAGATACAGGCTGTTGAAACAACCATAAAAATGTTATTTTTATGGTTCATGGTAATCAAATTTATTTTAGCAGTCGGTTGGCCATGAAATAATTTTCTCAAGTTTTTGTTACTAAAACGAAATAAGGTTGGCACTTATAAAATGTCGTTAATGTCATAACGACGTTGCCACAACTTATATCAATTAATATTACGAAAATGCCAAAAGTGATTAAAAAAAGAGACAGGGTTTCAGGAAGTGCTATTTAGAATTCAGGTCCGTTCATTCAAATAGTTATACCCTGATATTCTCAAATTCACAATACGTCAGACGGTAGCGAACATATTCAATGTAAGAGAATTTATATAATGTTTCATCTGAATCTAAACGACTTATATTTCAGCTGAATATTTCCACAATCAGAAAGATTGTAAATGAAGAGGATGACAAAGAATTTCCTTCTATTGGGAGACCCAAAATAGTGGTGGCATTTGAGAATTGTATGTTTGAGTGAATTAATGCGAAAAGTTTACTACTGGATTTTCGATAAATGTCATCGTAGAATAAGTTCCCGAAAATTGATTTTTCTATTTTTCATTTGACTTGTCCTATACATTGTAAATGTCTTAACGTACCAATAAATACCTAATTATTATTATTAGATCAATGTATTAAGATGAACAGCCACAAATACGCGTCCGTTTTCCTGTTAATTGTTTATTCATGTGAAATTTTTGTTCAAAGGTCATCTTGATTGAAACTTCTTTTGATTCCTTTTACTTATATTGATGCAAGATGATTTTTGTTGAAGAATTTAACATTCTTGTAATTATCTGTTAATTCCTTCGGGGGATACCCATTCCCAACTACTGCAACATATGCATTTAATCTTCGGGTTGATATTTTTGAAATCTACAACTGATGTAACGTATTCAAACCTCAGACAAAGAAGATAACGAACATTAACTCTCCCCAAGCTAGTGCATATTATGTTATTATACTGATCTCTTGTATTTTCCATGCAAATATAACTGGATTTGGCATGCCTTCAATCAGTTTGTATAAACTTCAATTATGTTCGTCACATATTTCCGAAGAGATTCGACATTGTGATAAAATACGTAATAACAGAAACTTTTACGTAGAACGGGCAACAAAGCGTTGATTGAAAACCCAAAAATGATTCGACAAGCGTCATAACCCCACATTTTCGTACTATACAGAGTGAAATGTGTCAAATTTCCACGGCCAACCGAGTGCTAAAATAAAAGTGAATGGAGTATAGGTATAATGTTGCAGGCCATGGGCTGTCTTCCAGTTATCTTCCGTTAATCACGAACGCGGTTATTCATAGGAAGACAGCATCAGGCCAGGATGGATGGTCCCAGCCCAGTCAGTTCACGGACCAGCCGAGCCTGCGGACCTGAGGTGTGACCGGTCGCTGGGACTGTTAATGGCAGTTCAACTATTAATCATGTCAAGTGCTGGGGCAACATGGCTGCTACGTACACGAAACATCCATCGCAGATAAACACATTACGTATGGATTCAGTATTGCGATAAACAAAATTCCACTGAGGTATGGCTTATCAGCTCCACCTACAACCGCGGGCGTCAGCGGCGTCGGTGGCTAGTGGGATAGAGGCTGAAAAAATTCTTTATCTTATAATGGGTTTTCGACTTAGAGAAGTCAGATTGAAATGAGAAATATATGAGGCGTTTGAGTGCAACTTTGCAAAATATGTTTTTTTTAGGTTTCCTTCAGATGGTTGTCCAGAAAGTTTTGGTCCATTTCAACCTTCGAAATGGAGCAAGACGAAAAAGATTTTGAAATACTGACCATAAATATTTTTGAGACATGGTGAAAGCACTTTCTGTGCGACAGTCTTAGGATACGATCGGAAGCGCCTCAAAGACTACAAACGCTTTGTACGTCTGTTCTAGAACTGGCCTAGTATATCTACTTAGTAGGTAAAAAACATATTATGAAGACAACCTTCGAAATGATTAGGAAGTTTTTAAGTTTTATCTAAAATTCAAATTATGTACATACTTAATCATCGAAAAGGAATGAGGAAAAGTAAAAACTACAAGAAAATTATATACAGTATGAAGTATCATGAAGAAATGAAAAACAAGCAAAAATCAATGAAAATATGGTGAGTATCAAAAAGGCAGGAGAAATGGATATGTACATAGAATTAATCAATCACAAGTAAGCAACCCTGTATATTGGGAATTCGAAAACTGAATAATACGGTAAATGACCTTGGTGGTGCGACACCGTTTTGCAAAGTCGTGATTGGTAACACAGCTTCACTGTGCTGGTTCAGTTCCGCTCCACGCACCGGGGGTTGATAAGTGAAGTGGTTATTACACGGATGTGATAATTGTTGTCTATTGATGATTTGTAGTTAACTGCTGGTTCGTTAGAGTGGAACAGCTGTATATTGTCGAGTGTCGCTGTGATTCCATAGTTGACCCCAGAATATTCATTACGCCCCAAGGATTATTTTGTGGCTTGAACAAACAGGCAGGTTGACCGTATGGAGACACATAACTTAATACATATACAAAATAATTTTTTTTATTTACCTTAAAACATGCACGCAAATTATCCAATTGAATTTTTCAGCAGTATACCTATAGTGGGGATTTACTAGAGCGTCGTGGAGACCTAGTGAATTTTGAAGATTAGATCTTTTACCCATTAATCTTACACTAATCAGGATAGTTTTCTTAATCTGACAGTTCGAAGCTGAAAACAAGGCATTTTTTTTCAAATATCTCAATGTATATCAAATGTCTCTGTATTCATCATGAAAGTTGTAGATGATAAAATTCTATACAACTTTTATCTGAAGCAATTTTACATGCCTCTAATCGTTTTTTTGTTAGACGGTGATAAGGGCTAGGAGCTTAGCCAGACATGCGAAAGGCCAAGGTCAGTGAGGAAACCCAGACTAATGTACATTCATCGCCATATATCTCGAAAACGTTCGAACGTAGAAAAAATTGCGTCGGACAAAATTTGTAGAAAATGTTATGGTCTACAACTTTTATAATGAATACAAAAACAATTTAAAGTCCAGGAGAGGAGATAATTCAAGAAAACTGATTTTTGTGACCTTCATGACCAATTTTTATTGTTTCGGCTTGCTGAAACTGTCAGATTATATTTTGTTCGTTATTCTTGAATCATTAGCATGAGAAAAACAGCCATCGCGCTCGAGAATATACTCGTGACGTTGTTTTTTGCAAGTTTGGCGCCCTTCCACACATTTTGATCATGCTTAAATTGTCAGATTGAGAGAATATATTATTTTTCAACATCTAATCAGCCACATATTTTCTTAATCTGACACGCTCGAGTAAATACCGCTGAATTTCCCTCTTGGGCTCCCCAACTACTATTCCGCGCTGTCAAGAAGCGTTGAAAAATCGCCTACTTCTGCGCCATTAGTCCCGCAAAGAACTTTTGACAGGTAGTTTCGCCCGTGCGTAAAAGGGCGAGAAAAAAGACGCGGAAAAGGGTTTAATAACGAAATGCCTCCGGCAACAAATGGATACCGATGTAACCTGCAATTATTCCGGGCGCTGCAACAGCAGAACGAGGGGTAGAGGAGTCGTTGAACGAAGATAAATTACGTTTTGAAAAGATGAGTTTTTGGAGTTCATCGACGTGGAGTCGTCGGTATGAATTTGTGAATACATCAAAGTCTGAAGAGCCCGAGCCCACTTTTCATTATACCCTCATCATTCTTTCCTCACTTTGTTACACGGAAACCGGTGTCGGATAAGTGGAGGCGGCGCCGGTAAGTCGGAAAATGGAGCGGCGTAGCTAGGGAAGCCGGTTGTTTTTTAAGATTCCATCTCAATTACGGTTTCATTGTATTTCCACGTGGTCGATGAAGCACGCGACGTTTTACGATAGGAGTCGATTGATTCGACAGGGCGGACGGAATTCTTGGTTATCCTTAGAAATAAAGGCGACGTTTTCGAGTGCAAAGAAATGCCGGAAAATTTTTTAAAAAATTTTTCGTGACAATTTCAAATAGGCATCGAACGCAGTGGCTTTTTTACTAATTTTGAAGCTGATGATTCATGAATAACGGAAAAAATATAATCTGACAGTTTCAGTAAGTCGATACAATGGAAATTGGCCATAAAGGTCACAAAAATCAGATATTTTGAAATATCTCCTCTCCTGGGCTTCAAATAGTTTTCGCATTCATCATAAAAGTTGTAAAGCATAACATTTTCTACAAATTTTGTCCGAAGCAATTTTTTCTACGTGTGGACGTTTTCGAGATATATGGCGATGAATGTACAATAGACTGGGATTCAACATTGACCTGGCCTTTCACACGTGTCGCTAAGCTCCTCGATCTTATCGCCCTCTAACTCGAAAACGGTTAAACGTAGGTAAAATTGCTTCAGACAAAAGTTGTATAGAATTTTATTATCTATAACTTTCATAATGCATACAGAAACGATTAGAGATATTTAAAAAAAATGCCTTGTTATCATCTTCAAACTATCAGATTAAGAAAGCCCTCCTGATTAGTGTCAGATTAATGGGTCAACACGTCTGCAACACCGGGATTAACCATCTGTATGAACATCTGACACGCTTTAGTATGTACTAGTGACGTTTTGTTGCATTTTCAAAGTCCGAATTGTCAGTCACTTGAAAAGCAGCTTCCTTTTGGTCCAATAAACATATTCTCTAAAGATCTGGCAAGCTCGGAATTTTTTTTTACCATTTTCATCTCTTCCGTACGGCCAACCCCACCACGCAAACTGTCAGATTGACATGAAGTTATTATCAGATACACGTTGGGCCTATACAGTATCTTAGTCTGACACGCTCAAGTATGTACAGGGTGGGCAAAATTGGTGATATCTGAATTACAACTTCTTCAACCCAACGAGATAGAGGAAGATGCATGGCACATTACGGTCGTCTCTTTTCGAGAAACTGGATTACTTTATCTTCTTTTGTTTTCGATTTATAGGTCAAAATTAAAATTTCAAATTTGGTCATTATCTCCGTTTCTAATGGAGCTAGTATATTGAAATGAAAACATTATACAGACACTTTTTTGATAGCAATCCAGTGGCGTATTATGAGTTTTTTCAACAGGTATATTTGCTGAGCTATAACTTGAAGATATATTTTTTCTTATGAAAACAGTAGTTCAAAATGACTTAGAAAGACTGAGGGTAATGTATAATATATTTCTGAAACGGTAAAAAAATGGCGTTTCAAACTACTGTTTTCATAACGAAAAACTCAACTTTACGTTATAGCTCAGCAAATAAACCTGGAGAAAAAAATCATAGTACGCCACTGGATTGCTATAAAAAAGTGTCTGTAGAATGTCTTCATTTCAACATCCTAGCACGAACAGAAACGGATATAATGACCAAAGTTGAAATCGCCCAAATTTAAATTTTGGCCAATAACTCAAAAACAAAAGAAGATAGAGGAATGCAGTTGATGGCATCATGAGTTTCTCGAAAAAAGACGACATGACTGGTACATTAATTTTTTTCTATCTCGTTGGATTAAAAAGTTTTAGTACAGGTATCAACAATTTTCCCTGTACACCTGACGATTTTTTTCATCTTTGAAAACCTGCAGACGCTTTCCCCACCGCTGAAAGTGCACACATTATAGAACCTTTTTTCTTTCTACCATCTAATCTTTATTATTTAGCATCGTCTGCTCCCCAACTACAATAATTCCAATAGTTTGAGCGATTTAATCGGATATACTGCAAGATACAAACTAAAATAAAACTCGGCTCCATCACCATAAAATAAATAACGTACACTTCGTTCGGCACGGCAGTCCACGGAGCTTGAGTCGCTTCACTTCCACACGAGGATTTATCTTCATATTTCAATTTCGCGAAAAAACCATCTCACCGTTTTAGAGAAATATACACCGGTTTTATGTCAACCGGGCGAGATTGACGACCGCGTGTTTCCTCGAGTCAATTGCCTGGTTTATTGAAATGCGTCCGACGATGAGTCGAGATTTTTCCGGTTACTTCGCTCCGGAAAATCGGCTATCGATTGTTCTATCCGTGTTCCGGATGCACCTGCTGTCGGTGGGGGGTCGCGGAAAATTTGTCGACGAAGTTTTTCGGGTTGTTATCGGACTGCGGGATGAGTTTTCCGACGGGGTTGGATCATTTTGGGGCTCGATGGAAATCAGTTCCGACTTCAGTGGAAAAGGAAAAAGAAATGGGGGGAAAATCTGCAATTTTCAAGACTCTCCGGAATTCTACATACAAAATATTTTGAATACTAATTCGGGCATTTCAAAACCAGGAATACGTCTAACATAAAATCATTTTTAAAATTAATCCGACATTTCATCACGAATTTTCCAGAAAATTCGGTAAAAAACGAGGATATATTGAAATTTCAATGTCAAAATATTTTATTACTCAACATATTCTCCACTCAATTGGATACATTTATTACAGCGAAACTGCAACGTCTCTAGACCTTTCAAAAAAAAATGTTTCTTCTTGCCCTGCTAACCAGACCTCTACAGCTTTTACTACCTCTTCGTTGAATGAAAATTTACGACCTTTTAAACTTTTTTTCAGTTGAGGAAAGAGATGAATGTCGGATGGAGCCAAATCTGGTGAATAAGGAGGGTGTTCTAGTAATTCAAACCCTAAATCACGAATTTTTTACATGGCAACATGAGATTTGTGTGCAGTGGCGTTGTCCTGCAAAAACAAAACACCTTTGGATAGCTTTTCGCGTCTTTTCTCTTTAATTTTTTCAGTAGAATTGTCAGTAATGTCGAATAGTAATCTCCGGTTATTGTTTTACCCATAACCAAAAAATCAATAAAGAATACTCTATGGCAATCCCAAAAAACTTGAGCAGGAACTTTTCCAGCAGATTTTTGGACACGAAACTTCTTAGGTCTTGGAGAACCAGAGTGTTGCCATTCCATCGATTGTTGCTTTGTTTCTGGATCGTAGAAATGTACCCAAGTCTCATCCATAGTAACAATTCGGTTTAAGAAGTCTACATCGTTTTCAAATCGAGGACAGATCGAAAGCGATGCTTCTACCCTTGCATGCTTCTGGTCAACATTAAAACATTTGGGGATCCATTTTGCAGCAATTTTTCTCATGTCCAAATTGACGTGGACTATATGATGAACACGTTCGTATGAAATATTCAGTGCTTCAGATATCCGTTTTAGCCCAATTCGACGGTCTGATAAAATGATGTCATGAACTGCATCGATATTTTCGAGGACTGACACAGAAACTGGCCTTCCCGATCGGTCATCATCTCCAATGGCAAATTTACCTCCTTTGAAGCTTGCAGTCCAATTTTTGACGGTCGCATACGAAGGACATTGATCACCAAGGGTATTAAGCTTATCTTCGTAAATCTGCTTACCTCTAAACCCTGTTAAATACAGGACATGATGATGGCCCGATACTCCAATTTTTAAATTTTCACAATTTCGGTGGACATCTTCTTTCTCTGGTTTACTTTTTTGACCTCAAACGTCACACTGACACTTCTGATGAGTTATTGTTCGTTGCTATGGTAACGCAATATTTTTTTTATGCTTGGAATTGCTCTAGGCTTACTAGATATCAATATATCCTCGTATTGATTCTTCTCCCAGGATATATTGAAAACTGTTCAGAAAAGGTGACATGAATATTTCTGGTTGAATTTCTCGTATTGAAAATTCTAGAGCTAGGGATTTGACACCACTGGATTCGATTTCAAAAAATTACTTATAAATCAGTGCGCTAATGAGTTGAGATGATCATCTAGATGGTGTTCTACGGATTGAAGATTATATCGAAAGAAATTTCAGAACTATTCCCGTGGGAATTCGAAAGCGTGCTCATTACGACAATATAAGTGAATGACCATTTTTCACGTAACCCCATTATGTCCGCCGCCATTCGCAGAGGCTTTTGATTAACTGTCTGATTATTCGAAAAACTCGAGCCACACACAACGTGCGCTGGCACAAAAATAACCAGTGAATAAATTTCAGGTATCACGCCGTTGCCAACAACTCAATTAGAGACAGTTTTCAATTTTCGGGACAAGGTAAGATCAAAGAAAACCATTTACTTCTTCGCTGTGTGTCTCTCATTGATACACTTATACCACGATAAATCACCTTTATGACGCGGTAAGCGCACCTGCCTTTGTGAGGCGATTGGACAAACACCTTTTTTAATTATCTGGAAGCGACATGGCGAAATTAATCATTTCGGGAATACTTTTTCGTAACAAGATGAGTAATTAATATGGTGGTCTATTTGTAATGTTGGAAATCTACTATTCCACGTGACAATGGAAATTTCAAAAACTAGGATGTAGATCCCTCTTTAAAGCTTTTCCATTTATCATATTTGGATGCCTGTCCCACCTACAGAAGAGTCTTCACATTCGATTTCTTTACTGAAACGATCTTTGAGAGGATGTATTGATATCTAGTGAGCCAAGACAAGTGTCATGCATAAAATAAATATTGCCTTACCATAGCAACGAACAATAACTCATTAGAAGTGTCAGTGTGAGGTTTGAGGTCAAAAAAGTAAACCAGAGTTATGCAATAAATTAAAAGAAGGAAGATGTCCACCGAAATGGTGAAAATCGAAAAATTGGAGTATCGAGCCATCATCAAGTACCTGTATTTAAAAGGGTAAAGAGGTAAGCAGATTTACGAAGATATGCTTAATACCCTTGGTGATCGATGTCCTTCGTATGCGACCGTGAAAAATCGGACTGCAAGCTTCAAAAGAGGTATATCTTCTACTGAAGATGATGACCGATCGGGAAGGTCAGTTTCTGTGTCAGTCCCCGAAAATATCGATGCAGTTCATGACATTATTTTATCAGACGGTCGAATTGGGCTTAAACGGATATCTGAATCACTGAATATTTCATACGAACGCGTTCATCATATAGTTGACGTCAATTTGGACATGAGAAAAATTGCTGCAAAATGGATCCCCAAATGTTTGAATGTTGACAAAAAGCGTGCCAGGGTAGAAGCATCGCGTTCGATCTGTGCTCTATTTGAAAACGATGTAGACTTCTTAAACCGAATTGTTACTATGGACGAGACGTGGGTACATTTCTACGATCCAGAAACAAAGCAACAATCGATGGAAAGGCGACACTCTGGTTCTCCAAGACCTAAGAAGTTTCTTGTCCAAAAGTCTGCTGGAAAAGTTCTTGCCTCAGTTTTTTGGGATTGCCATGGGGTAATCATGATTGTTTTTTTAGACAAGGGTAGAACAATAACCGGAGATTAATATTCTACATTGCTGACCACTCTACGGGAACAAATTAAAGAGATAAGACATCCAAAGGTGTTTTGTTTTTGCAGGACAACGCCCCTGTACACATCTCATGTTGCCATGCAAAAAATTAGTAATTTAGGGTTTGAATTACTAGAACAGCCCCCATATTCACCAGATTTGGCTTCATCCGACTATTATCTCTTTCCTCAACTGAAAAAAAGTTTAAAAGGTCGTAAATTTTCTTCTAACGAGGAGGTAATAAAAGCTTTGGAGGTCTGGTTTTCAGAGCAAGAAGAAACATTTTTTGAAAGGTCTAGAGACGTTGCAGGTTCGCTGTAATAAATGTATCCAATTAAGAGGAGAATATGTCGAGTAATAAAATATTTTAACATTGAAATTTTGTTTGGTTCTATAGTAGGCTAAGAATTTTTCAAAATATCCTCGTAAATCTCAACACATAAGCTTACTCCTGCATCTATTACCATAAAGAATGCCATTAAAATTCGTATCATCTTATGATTTTTCGACTCACGTGCTTCTCGTCGTTTAACTTGAACCAGTTCATTATCCACGAGGACCATTAATATTCCGAAAAATCCCTCCGATATTCACGGGACGAAAACAACGATAAATTCGATCCGATATTCAGCATATTGAAAAACATGGAAGTTTACTTTTCACATTCGACGATTGCTATTCATTCGAGTGATCTGAATAAACAATTCGATAGGTTGTTTTATGGCTGATTTCAGATTGTTCCCAATCGAACGTTTTGAAAAGTCCAGGAAAGTTACCCCGCTCTGATATATCGATAGTGAAATTTCCGGCGACTTTGAAAAGTTTTAATTTGTTGGTGTCAGGGAAATTTTTCAAGATAGCCCACTCGAAGCGGACAGAATGAAATATCTACCCTATTTCACGGTACTCATTCTAGGAGAGGAATGTTTGGGAGTTTTACGCTCTCTTTTGTTGGGGAATAGTTGCTTTCACTGCCTCAGAAGGCGATGGTAGATCTTCTTTCGAATTCTAGAGGACAAATTGTGTTATTACGATTCCCCAGTTTTGAAAGGATATGCATGAGAATATGTAAGTTTTTAGCTATTTATCGGAGGTAGCTCAAAGTCAGTCCAAGATACCAGGAAGGAAGAGTAGCGTGGGTAAAGCCATTGCTTATTTCTTTCAAAAGATCATTCTGAGTTTGTCTCAGAACCATGGAAATGACGTACTCTGAATTCAAAATAAACTCGATGGAGAAATAAGGAATTAAATTATTCTTCTATGTAGCCTTCGAGCCTATCTTCTTTCCTGTATTTTTTCTTGCATGTTGCAGCATATGTTGATGTTGGTCTCCTCTACCAGCTTGTTGTACCAAAAAAGATTCTGCATATGGAAATTCAACCCCAGCTGGAGAGCATTAGAAGCTGACCAGAGACCAAGTGCTGTAGGTGTGAAAGTTTCAGGAAAAGTTATCATTCAAAGATCGAGCTTCCGGATAACATCACCTCGACATAAACCAGGAAACAACTAACTCAGAAGATGAACGCATCTTCTAACTTGGTGCAGACAATTTAACCTTGTTATTTGTGCAGGCAGTCAAAAGTTATCTTGCTCGTCATTTCCTTCGTCAATGAAGTGTTATATAAGCTTGACCAAGTACAGAAGCCCTTTCAGCTCTTTCTGTAAAGGCAACATGGTCATCTCTGGCTTGCAACTCGGTTTGAGGCATGACATCTGCATAAGCTTCTAGACCTAGTTGTCCTATCTCCATTGATTTATTTTCAGGACAATACTGTCACTTGCACGTAAATGAGCAGTTGCCAAAACATTTAATGGGTTATTCCTCGTTAGAAAATGGTCTTTTATATAACTTTTTCAAACAGCCTCTGCTTAGATGAAGCACCCTAAAATTGTTGGGGAGCCGACGATGCTATATCGAGATTTACTCGAGCGTCGTGGAGACCTAGTGAATTTTGAAGATTAGATGGTAGAAACAAAAAAAAACGTTCTATGATGTATGCACTTTCAGAACCATGAAACTCTGGATTCAAAATGAACTCAATGGAGAAATAAGGAATGAAATTATTCTTCTCTGCAGCCTTCGAGCCTATCTTCTTTCCTGTATTTTTTCTTGCATGTTGTAGCATATGTTGATGTTGGTCTCCTCTACCAGCTTGTTGTACCAAAGATTCTGCATATGGAAATTCAACCCTAGCTGGAGAGCATTAGAAGCTGACCAGAGACCAAGTGCTGTAGGTGTGAAAGTTTCAGGAAAAGTTATCATTCAAATATCGAGCTTCCGGATAACTTCACCTCGACATAAACCAGGAAACAACTAACTCAGAAGATGAACGCATCTTCTAACTTGGTGCAGACAATTTAACCTTGTTATTTGTGCAGGCAGTCGAAAGTTATCTTGCTCGTCACTCGTCATTTCCTTCGTCAATGAAGTGTTATAAAAGCTTGACCAAGTACAGAAATCTTTTCAGCTCTTTCTGTAAAGGCAACATTGTGTTCTCTGGCTTGCAACTGGGTTTGAGGCATGACATCTGCATAAGCTTCTAGACCTAGTTGTCCTATCTCCATTGATTTATTTCCAGGACAATACTGTCAATTGCACGTAAATGAGCAGTTGCCAAAACATTTAATGGGTTATTCCTCGTTAGAAAATGTTCTTTTATATAACTTTTTCAAACAGCCTCTGCTTAGATGAAGCACCCTAAAATTGTTGGAGAGCCGACGATGCTATATCGAGATTTACTCGAGCGTCGTGGAGACCTAGTGGATTTTGAAGATTAGATGGTAGAAACAAAAAAAAACGTTCTATGATGTATGCACTTTCAGAACCATGAAACTCTGAATTCAAAATGAACTCAATGGAGAAATAAGAAATGAAATTATTCTTCTCTGCAGCCTTCGAGCTTATCTTCTTTCCTGTTTTTTTTCCTGCATGTTGTAGCATATGTTGATGTTGGTCTCCTCTTCCAGCTTGTTGTACCAGAGTTCTGCATATGGAAATCCAACCCTAGCTGGAGAGCATTAGAAGCTGACCAGAGACCAAGTGCTGTAGGTGTGAAAGTTTCAGGAAAAGTTATCATTCAAATATCGAGCTTCCAGATAACATCACCTCGACATAAACCAGGAAACAACTCTCTCAGAAGATGAACGCATCTTCTAACTTGGTGCAGACAATATATCCTTGTTATTTGTGCAGGCAGTTGAAAGTTATCTTGCTCGTCATTTCCTTCGTCAATGAAGTGTTATAAAAGCTTGACCGAGTACAGAAACTCTTTCAGCTCTTTCTGTAAAGGCAACATTGTGTTCTCTGGCTTGCAACTCGGTTTGAGGCATGACATCTGCATAAGCTTCTAGACCTAGTTGTCCTATCTCCATTGATTTATTTCCAGGACAATACTGTCAATTGCACGTAAATGAGCAGTTGCCCAAACATTTAATGGGTTATTCCTCGTTAGAAAATGTTCTTTTATATAACTTTTTCAAACAGCCTCTGCTTAGATGAAGCACCCTAAAATTGTTGGGGAGCCGACGATGCTATATCGAGATTTACTCGAGCGTCGTGGAGACCTAGTGGATTTTGAAGATTAGATGGTAGAAAAAAAAAAAAAAACGTTCTATGGTGTATGCACTTTCATAACCATGAAACTCTGAATTCAAAATAAACTCAATGGAGAAATAAGAAATGAAATTATTCTTCTCTGCAGCCTTCGAGCCTATCTTCTTTCCTGTATTTTTTCTTGCATGTTGTAGCATATGTTGATGTTGGTCTCCTCTTCCATCTTGTTGTACCAGAGTTCTGCATATGGAAATCCAACCCTAGCTGGACAGCATTAGAAGCTGACCAGAGACCAAGTGCTGTAGGTGTGAAAGTTTCAGGAAAAGTTATCATTCAAATATCGAGCTTTCGGATAACATCACCTCGACATCAACCAGGAAACAACTCTCTCAGAAGATGAACGCATCTTCTTACTTGGTCCAGACAATATATCCTTGTTATTTGTGCAGGCAGTCGAAAGTTATCTTGCTCGTCATTTCCTTCGTCAATGAAGTGTTATATAAGCTTGACCAAGTACAGAAGCCCTTTCAGCTCTTTCTGTGAAGGCAACATTGTCTTCTCTGGCTTGCAACTCGGTTTGAGACATGACATCTGCATAAGCTTCTAGACCTAGTTGTCCTATCTCCATTGATTTATTTCCAGGACAATACTGTCACTTGCACGTAAATGAGCAGTTGCCAAAACAGTTAATGGGTTATTCCTCGTTAGAAAATGGTCTTTCATATAACTTTTTCAAACAGCCTCTGCTTAGATAAAGCAACCTAAAATTGTTGGGGAGCCGACGATGCTATATCGAGATTTACTCGAGCGTCGTGAAGACCTAGTGGATTTTGAAGATTAGATGGTAGAAACAAAAAAAACGTTCTATGATGTATGCACTTTCAGAACCATGAAACTCTGAATTCAAAATGAACTCAATGGAGAAATAAGGAATGAAATCATTCTTCTCTGCAGCCTTCGAGCCTATCTTCTTTCCTGTATTTTTTCTTGCATGTTGTAGCATATACTGATGTTGGTCTCCTCTACCAGCTTGTTGTACCAAAGATTCTGCATATGGAAATTCAATACTAGCTGGAGAGCATTAGAAGCTGACCAGAGACCAAGTGCTGTAGGTGTGAAAGTTTCAGGAAAAGTTATCATTCAAAGATCGAGCTTCCGGATAACATCACCTCGACATAAACCAGGAAACAACTAACTCAGAAGATGAACGCATCTTCTAACTAGGTGCAGACAATATATCCTTGTTATTTGTGCAGGCAGTTGAAAGTTATCTTGCTCGTCATTTTCTTCGTCAATGAAGTGTTATAAAAGCTTGACCAAGTACAGAAACCCTTTCAGCTCTTTCTGTAAAGGCAACATTGTGTTCTCTGGCTTGCAACTGGGTTTGAGGCATGACATCTGCATAAGCTTCTAGACCTAGTTGTCCTATCTCCATTGATTTATTTCCAGGACAATAATGTCACTTGCACGTAAATGAGCAGTTGCCAAAACATTTAATGGGTTATTCCTCGTTAGAAAATGGTCTTTCATATAACTTTTGCAAACAGCCTCTGCTTAGATAAAACACCCTAAAATTGTTGGGGAGCCGACGATGCTATATAGAGATTTACTAGAGCGTCGTGTAGACCTAGTGGATTTTGAAGATTAGATGGTAGAAACAAAAAAAACGTTCTATGATGTATGCACTTTCAGAACCATGAAACTCTGAATTCAAAATGAACTTAATGGAGAAATAAGGAATGAAATTATTCTTCTATGCAGCTTTCGAGCCTATCTTCTTTCCTGTATTTTTTCTTGCATGTTGTATCATATGTTGATGTTGGTCTCCTCTTCCAGCTTGTTGTACCAGAGTTCTGCATATGGAAATCCAACCCTAGCTGGACAGCATTAGAAGCTGACCAGAGACCAAGTGCTGTAGGTGTGAATGTTTCAGGAAAAGTTACCATTCAAATATCGAGCTTCCAGATAACATCACCTCGGCATAAACCAGGAAACAACTCTCTCAGAAGATGAACGCATCTTCTAACTTGGTGCAGACAATTTAACCTTGTAATTTGTGCAGGCACTCGAAAGTTATCTTGCTCGTCATTTCCTTCGTCAATGAAGTGTTATATAAGCTTGACCAAGTACAGAAGCCCTTTCAGCTCTTTCTGTAAAGGCAACATTGTCTTCTCTGGCTTGCAACTCGGTTTGAGGCATGACATCTGCATAAGCTTCTAGACCTAGTTGTCCTATCCCCATTGATTTATTTCCAGGACAATACTGTCACTTGCACGTAAATGAGCAGTTGCCAAAACATTTAATGGGTTATTCCTCGTTAGAAAATGGTCTTTCATATAACTTTTTCAAACAGCCTCTGCTTAGATAAAGCACCCTAAAATTGTTGGGGAGCCGACGATGCTATATCGAGATTTACTCGAGCGTCGTGGAGACGACGATTAGATTGAAGATTAGATGGTAGAAACAAAAAAAAAACGTTCTATGATGTATGCACTTTCAGAACCATGAAACTCTGAATTCAAAATGAACTCAATGGAGAAATAAGGAATGAAATTATTCTTCGCTGCAGCCTTCGAGCCTATCTTCTTTCCTGTATTTTTTCTTGCATGTTGTAGCATATGTTGATGTTGGTCTCCTCTACCAGCTCGTTGTACCAGAGTTCTGCATATGGAAATCCAACCCTAGCTGGACAGCATTAGAAGCTGACCAGAGACCAAGTGCTGTAGGTGTGAAAGTTTCAGGAAAAGTTATCATTCAAATATCAAGCTTCCGGATAACATCACCTCGACATAAACCAGGAAACAACTCTCTCAGAAGATGAACGCATCTTCTAACTTGGTGCAGACAATTTAACCTTGTTATTTGTGCAGGCAGTCGAAAGTTATCTTGCTCGTCATTTCCTTCGTCAATGAAGTGTTATAAAAGCTTGACCAAGTACAGAAACCCTTTCAGCTCTTTCTGTAAAGGCAACATTGTCTTCCCTGGCTTGCAACTCGGTTTGAGGCATGACATTTGCATAAGCTTCTAGACCAAGTTGTCCTACCTCCATTGATTTATTTCCAGGACAATACTGTCACTTGCAGGAAACAAACGACGAAATTATAAACCCAATCCACTCCTGGGGCACTCCAAATGAGAGTAAGCAACCGAATTACCATGGGCAAGGCGAAGAAAATCACCTAGTCAGGTACAGCAACTAATGAATAAGACCCAGGCGTCCACTATCCTCCCCCGTGTACGGACATCACCCTAATGAAATTAACAAATCATTAAGGAGGTCTCGCTGAGCGACCGTTGTCCTCGAATTAATCAAGGACTCCGCCGTCCCCGGGGTTGATTGGATCCGCTGGAACGGTCAGTGTAACAATCTACGGAAGTCGCCTTAGGTGAAACCCCTCATAGGTGACATACCTCCCTCTAACTCGCACCGACGTCCGTTGCCATGGCGATCGTCAAGTAGGCGCCATCATAAACACTCATTGTTGTGATGCCGTGAGGCCCAGTTAAGTGGCTGCAGGACTGCCGCGGCCGTGGTAGTCGGCAGGAATTAAGAGGCTGATGCTTTCTTGCAGGGAGAGCGGAATTGGATTTCGTCATCTATTCATATCAAGGTGGGCGAGGGGTAGGGGGAGGGTTTCTGGAGTCCTTTGAGGATATGGCTGGACTGTGCGAGCGGGGATGAGACGATATTAGAGGAAGAACAGAGGTGGGTGTTCATATCGATCTGCTGTTTGATGTCCGTCTGGAGTGTACACTTAAACGTCATCTTTTTTTGCGGAGCATTCTGCTGTTTTTGGTTTGTATTATACATCTCTTCAAACCTGCCAAACTTCCTCTCTGATTCTATGAGAGGTTCCTAGGAACAAACGAGGAAGAACAAAATTTAAAGCAAATGGACTTTTATATACTGACCAACAAAATTCGAAGCTGTAGTAATTGATGATTAATTGACCTGAAATAGTTGCACGTAAATGAACAGTTGCCAAAACATTTACCCCGGGTTTCATAAAGCTAGATCAGGGAATCAACGCTTGATTGGAGAATAGACGTCAATTTGTTTTCAATCGATAATTCAGTCATGATCATTCAGAATATCATTCTCGCATCAAATTATGATGTTTATACGTTCATTCTCTTATTCTCAATTGCTACTTCTTCAATATATTCAGAAATGAAAAGGTTTCAGTGATTTCGTTTTAGAAGTCAAGTGACTGTCAAATCGTTGATCGGACAATCAAAGTTCTATGAAACCCACTGTTAATGAGTTATTACTTGTTAGAAAATGGTCTTTCATATAATTTTTTAAGCGCCCTCTGCTTGGACACAGCTCCCTAAAAATGGCAATTTTTAATTTCATTTCTCGGAACTTCGAATTACTGTATTCCAGAAGGTGCAGTTTTAGCAACTCTTCTTTTCAATTTATGTTTGTGTGATATCCCTACTACTTCTCTTGAGGAATTTATATAGGTACTCTGATGATATTGAAGACGCATTCTGCTTCCAGATGCATAGAGAATAGTCTGTCTACAGATTTAAAAATTTTGAGGAGTTAATTTTTCTAATGGCGTTTGCGTCCTAACCTAACTTAAACCTAGGGTTCGTGTTTCCATTTGGATAATTATCAAACATTTAGCGTAGTTTGAGGTCACTCTCTTTTGGAACATAACTTCAACCCGAAATATTCAGGAGTTCAGTTGAATTCCCTGCTGAATTCCAAAGCCCATTTGATGCATAACTAAATCTTTCTATGAAAATTATAACTGGAACTATTAGATCTTCACCTATTCAATGGTAACCAGTTCTTTCAAACATTGTACCGCCCCATATTCGTAGACGGGATGCAGTTATGAATTCTTGGAATAAATTCCACTCCTTTCTCGACTCATTTCCAATTCTGTACTATATTCCACAAAATACGATTTCAAAGTCGCGTTAACCTATTTGGTCCGACTATTTCCTTAATTCGAATGTAAATGACAAGGTGATTTGGCAGTCTGAATGGAATACGTGCAATATTTTCAACCAAGAATTAGTATAGGGGAACACCACCAATTTTTTTTACATTTATAGTTTTATCACAAATCTCTACCTAAGAGATGATCTGTGGTTTTGCCACTGTTTTAAATTTACAGCTCATAGCATACAAATAGAGAAAAAATTAAGAATAATGAATGGCACTATCACAAAGCGCCTCAACTACTGTTACAAAACCAAAATATAAGGAGAAAAACAAAAACAAAATTTTTTCAAACTGTCAGAACCTCGAAGTCGATGAATGGGAGTATTTTTTCGTCCTTTTTTCGAACTTCATGTCCCAAAGAGTGAGGTCTAAACATTTCAGGGTAGAATTATATTTTTCGTGTTTCAAATCCTTATTATAGGCTAAAATAAAGCATCAGATCAGTTTACCAGTAGAAAATTTCAGGTGAAAAAAATTGTTTAAATTGAAAACTCAGATTTAAGAAGATTTCTTCGGGTAATGTCAATTTAAAAATTGCTATTTTATGACAGCTTTTGGTCTCATAGATTAAGACGTTTTCTGGAAGTTTAAAACTGTCAATCGACAATTTTTTTCTGAATTCTACATATTCGGGAATCAGTTAGTTCCGAAGTAAATGAGTTGAAAAAGAAATATTAGTAGAAAAATTCATTAAGAGAGAAACGTAAAAGTACTACTATTTCAGTTTCGCCTTTTTTGGAAAGCTGAAATTTCATTGAAACTCACAGTGATAAATCATCGTGGAAGAAACTGAATAACTTAAAAGATGATCTGTGGTTTTGTCACTGTTTTAAATTTACAGCTCATTGCATACAAATAGAGAAAAAATAAAGAATAATGAATGGCACTATCACAAAGCGCCTCAACTACCGAGGTGTTACCAAAATGTAAGGAGAAAAACAGAAACAAAATTCTAGTAAACTGTCAGAACCTCGATATCGATGAATGGGAGGATTTTTTCGTCCTTTTTTCGAACTTCATGTCCCAAAGAGTGAAGTCTAAACATTTCAGGGTAGAATTATATTTTTCGTGTTTCAAATCCTTATTATGGGCGAAAATAAAGCATCAGATCAGTTTACCAGTAGAAAATTTCAGGTGAAAAAAATAGTTTAAATTGAAAACTCAGATTTAAGGAGTAATGTCAATTTAAAAATTGGTCTTTTATGACAGCTTTTGGTCTCATAGATTAAGACGTTTTCTGAAAGTTGAAAACAATAAATCGTAAATTTCTTTCTGAATTCTACATATTCGGGAACCAGTTAGTTCAGAAGTAAATGAGTTGAAAAAGAAATACTAGTAGAAGAATTCAT
The DNA here is from genome assembly GCF_907165205.1 of Coccinella septempunctata. Classification (NCBI taxonomy): domain Eukaryota; kingdom Metazoa; phylum Arthropoda; class Insecta; order Coleoptera; family Coccinellidae; genus Coccinella; species Coccinella septempunctata. The sequence goes on from NC_058194.1 coordinate 27,709,363, forward strand.
TTAGAGAGAAACGTAAAAAGTACTACTATTTCAGCTTCGACTTTTTTGGAAAGCTGAAATTTCATTGAAACTCACAGTGATAAATCATCGTGGAAGAAACTGAATAACGCTCTGTGGAATCTTGTAGAAGACACAACCAACTGTAAGATATTCAACAAGCTTCGTATTCCGTAACGAAAACAATGAATTCATTAGCCCCCGCAGCATCCTGACAAATTGACTTCTCTCTCCCCCGATCCTCCGGACGATGCATCATCTGATCCTAGATGTTTTTGCTCCTCGTAAGGTGTTACAGGGGACAAACATGCGAGGTCAGTAAATCCCAAAGTCCCAGACCAAATTTGAAAGATAATTACTGGCGAGTTACATGGCGAGGGCAGGCAGGGCCCGATAATTTAGTTACCTTGTCGGTAGTTCGAAACTCTAATAGAACCTGGAACGCATTCAGAGCATATCCCCAATTTATGCAGGCACATAGCAGGTCTCTATTTTCCTAACGACGGACAGGAAGGTCTCGAGAACCATCATCGTAGTCCTGAACTTCGGGAAAAAGAGTTTTCTGAGGATTCAATAAGAGTGCAAGGAAACTTGTTCTGTACAGGTGCTCTCACTTAATTCTGGTGTCGTAAACAGACTTTTTTCGAAGGACCTTGGTTCAAAAACCTTTATAATATTTCAAATGAAAACAATTTGTCAACGAAATGTTCTTTAATTTCGTGGACTCACCCAGTTTATGGTGTTGTAATCCTTGAGAGAGCTCTCACCATGCACTGCAGAATCTTTTTTTTTCGTCCACTTTCACAACCAGTGATAACTGAAGGACGTTTTTTTCTGTAATTTTAAATCGCAAAAGCCGTTAATAGCTGTCTGTTCTCGCACTCGATCTTGATACTACTGACTGTTCTCCTGGTCTTGTGTATCGCACCTGCTTCGGTCCACAAAAAAAAGAGGAGCATTTCGCATGTGAAATAAACTCGAAATTTAAATTAAGGTAAACAAAACAAAATAAGGTTGTTTACAACATCTGGAAATAAGTTTATTGAAATTAGGCATAACTAAAAACTGAGAAATGATTTATACCAATGCCGAAGATAAATAATTTTAACTGAAAATTCCTCATCCAGAAGAAATTTTATCTTATACAGGGTGGTCCAGATCGTAACAAAGAAATTTTAACCACGTATTCTACATCAAAAATAAGCCCTAGTTTGTCATATAAACATTTGTCGAGAAATGTTTCCTCTCCGAGATATGGGGTGTTAAAATTATTTGAAAAAAAAAAATGGTTTTTATTAATAATTTTCACACTACTTGATATATTTTTATGAAATTTGAGACATAGGTTTTGAGCGTCAAGGAGCACTTTTTGCATAATATCATTTCCTTTTATTCTACCAGTGGCGTCCGTACTGCAGCGAGACTGAATACTTTCAGATAAAAATATGATACGGCACTGGTTTTTCCAACAATAAAAATTAATGTTTAAATCCTTATTTAATTTGGAGCAAATTCAATCTTCTGACTTTTTGCTGTACGAGGCACCGTTTCCGGTTGAAAAAATAAAACACATTCTCATGCATGAAGATATCGCCAAAATATGATATTATATATTATATTTCTCGACATATGTTTATATGACAAACTAGGGCTTATTTTTGATGTAGAATACGTGGTTAAAATTTCTTGGTTACTATCTGGACCACCTGTATATCAACGGAATTCCTTTATATTGAATTCCGGACTGGTCTGTAGCCAGTTAAATATTCAGACACCCTCAATTTCCCATCATCCCCGACAGGGTCGCGATCTCAGGTGAAAGAAACGGTTTTTCCCGTCCATTTCCCCCACGTTCCGAACGTGCAACGAGAAAGCACCTCTTTTTTATTTAATTAAGTATCGTTTTTAGTCCGCTTCCTGCAGATGCGAAGCACGTGATCGAATTCTCAACATCTCACTTCCATCAGCACCTGTGCGTTGGGGAGTTAACCTTTCCTCATTTCCTTCGAGCCCTTCACCGTTTCCCTGTCCAATTCAACCTGTCGGGCAGGAAATTGAGGGTTGTGAGAAAGGGGTGAATCCCCATCGATCTCCATCGCCTTCTGGATCGTTTCGCCTGCTTCTTATCTACTTCGCGTCATTTTCGAATGGTTATGCAGGGTGAGTCTTTCACTAGCACAAATATTTCAACAGTAGACTCTTGAGGTCAAAAGAAACACTTTTTTTTCCATATCATTTTTTCCGATTCGGACCTGATAAAAATGTATAGACATTTTAAGTTCTCATAATAAGCTAAGCCACCCCTGGAGGAACAAAAATACTTTCGAATATCACAGATATTTTTTAGTTTTGAACATCAAATTACTCGAAAACGGCCCATTATTTATACGCAGAAAAATGAAGAATACTTTTATTTTACAAAATATTCAAGACCTGAATGATATCTTGTGTTCAAAAAAGATTCATCAAATAAACGAGAAACTATATTCCGAAATTCATTTCATTCGATGAAACCGTTTGTGAGATAACGTTTTTTTATGGTTTTTCAACAGCCTGTATCTCTTAAACCAAGCCGATTCGGGAAAAATGGTAGAAAAAAAAGTGTTTCTTTTGACTTCAAGAATCTACTGTTAAAATATTCGTACGAGTCACAGAATCACCCCGTATATCAATGGTTCAAACGAGCGTCTTTCAGGCAGAAATATCTGCAATCGAAAGATGTGTGGAAATAAAGCTGGAAAAAACAGAAGAATTATGACACAGCGATAGATTTTGACAAGCAGGCTGCGATCAGAGCAATCAGCATGTACAGAGTGGGCAAAATTCGTTGTCTACTGAGGATATCTCGAGAACTATGAGAACTAGAAGAGAAAGGATGACACGTTCCGAGCTCTTTTTTAGAAAAACAAAGAACCGTGAAAAATATAGTCTCCTATGATCCTTCGTTTTTGAGTTATTAGCAAAAAATGAGATTTTGACGATTTCGAAAAGTTCTCATAACTTTTTTGTTCTTGAAGTTACAGACCTGAAACTCGAATCTTCTTAGGCAATTTTGTACGTAGAATCTACTGACAAAAGATTTTTTGAAGTCAAAAATAACAAATTCGATAAAAGTTTGCATAAGTAAGTTTGCTCCGATCATACGTATGCAGACCGCTTTTGACTCCCTCGGGTTAAGTGAGCGTGCTGACGTTTTCTCGGACGGGTTTGAGAGTTTCAAAAAATTCATTAAAAACTTTTTTTCTCTTCTTATTGTACAGTAAACCACTGATCAATTATGTAGTGTGAATTTGACTTGTAGGTGTATTTTGTAATTTGTGGTTGCTTTATTGGAACATTGTACTGTTCGCAACCTAAATGCTAATAAATAAATAAATAAAAAAACGAAAGTTCGCCTAACGATTCGAAATGAAAAAATATTTTGAGCTCGTCAGTGGATTCTACGTAAAAAAGTGCCTATAGGAGGTGCAAGTTTCAGATCTGTAACTCCAAAGACAAAAAATGTATCTGAACTTTTCGAAATTGTCAGTCTCATTTTTTGCTAATAACTCAAAAACGAAGAATCTTAGGAGGCAACAGTCTTCACCATTCTTTGTTTCTCTGAAGAAGAGCTCGGAATGTGTCATCCATTCTCTTCTAGCTCTTACAGTTTTCTAGATCCTCTCAGTAGACAACGAATTTTGCCCACCCTGTACATCATCGATTTTAAAATGATATGGAAGTGCCGAGGGAGACTCAACAAATAAGGCAGAATAAAAAGGTCTGCTCAGCCTGAGTTCCCGGTCAATCAGCAATTAAAGGAAATGAAGAGGTCGATACCTTGCCAGGACAAGAAGACAATCTTCTTTCTGTGATACAGGAAAATCTACCTACAAAAAAGAGTTTCAGAAAAAAATAAAACTCTGGCAAAGAATCCCAAGACTGACACACTGCAAAAAGCTGTTTAGGAAATTTAACAATGCTTGACTGAGAAGTATCTGGAACTTAAGACGAATATGCTACATCCTCTTATTTCTTATAGAGCACTGTCGCCTCAGGAAACTGACGAGTGTGGGGAGGAAGATGAAACTCCAGATCACCTGGTGACAGAATGCATCCCATTGCTAGACAATGCAAAAATGATTTGGAGGCAAAACTTGCAGGAGTGAGAAGGTAACCTATTTGAAGCCATCTCAGATGTAGACGACATAGCTGCAAAAACAGCTCACCATCAATCTTAAGGTCGCATTATAAGGCAACCTTCTTTAAAATCTAAAATCTGGAGAATTTCGGTCAGAACCTCGTCAAAAGTTGCCAGTAGAAACTCCCCAGGAGGATAGCTATGCCTCTTCGAGGACCCTCCTGCTCCCAAAACGCGTCCATTGTAACGTATCGCCTTCGACAACTCAACGATACGTATCCGATTAATAATTTACCCCGAAAATATGTCCCTGGTGTTTGATCAAAATGCATAAAGGCTCCCCAGTTGGTCTTAATTGCTCGGTTGTCCGATTTGACCGGTGGGCAAACCTTTGAACACGTTCCCAAGTTTCCTTGTTGATAAACGGTGAAGTTAGTCACGCTTCCGCACTAAAGTGTCTGAATTATTAAGAAATCGGTCCCGACCGTTGCCGAGGACGTCACCAGTTGGTCCTCACTAATTGAATCGGACTGTCGGACACTCGGAAGTCTTTGAATGTCAACTTTGAATTAACACAGCTTTCAGCCGGCTAATGACTGCGCTGCCGGAACTTTGCGAGGTTTATATCGATTGGTTTCGTCAATTGTGGGGCTTTGCTGGACACCGGATAGATCAGAACATACGCAACCGATCCCGCTTGTTACAGAGGTATTTGGTCGTCGAAAACCGTTGAAAATTTCAAGCTAAAAATTAGGCAAACCCTGGCGTGGATCTAACAGATTTCTCATTCTTGTTAAGAAGGCCACCTATCCATAAAATTAACCAGTTCTCCGAACAATAAAGAACTAATCGAGTCATAGAATGTAACTTGGTTTTGCAAGAAGGTTTCAAGGGCTTTTTCGAAATTTGAGCGCCATCTGACGACTCCTTTCTAAGGCACAGAATTTCTTCTGGTGCGATCTCCAAGGAATGGTAGTGGAGTCAATTCGTTGGGAATGGTATTTGAAAAAAAAATATTGCAGATGACTTTCGAGACACAACCTACCTTGAAAATTGTTAGTTTGTAGCTCCTCTCCTTCGATTGCCAGGATCTTTTTCGTCTTCCCAGATGATATTCAAGCTAGATTCCCCAGTTCTTCTATCTTCTTCAAGTACTTCTTCGAAATAGCTTTCATTGATGAGTTTTGAAATAGTTAAATTTGACAAATTCTTCCAGCTGGACAATAAATAGGTAAATTCATAGGTGGAAATATTTCCTATGACGAAACCTTCAAGCGAGATGAAAAGCTTCTGGAAGTGCAAACTGCCAAGAAGTATCATTTGATTTAGGACAAGGATGACAATGCAATACAATGCTACCAATGAAAGGAGCTGATCTGGTGAAGAAGCCAAAGGGAAATTATTCTTATGCCATTTTATACTTCTCTGTCACTCTTCGTCAACTAAAATTCCCTAACCTAACCTAAGCTAACCTAACCTAACTCAACCTACCCTAACCTAACTTAACCTAACCTAACCTAACCTAACCTAACCCAACCTGAAACATCCCAAGGTCTTTGTTGACATCGTCATCCGATGAAGCTTGACTTGGCATGAAGAAAATTCGGTTTTCAGTTGCGTAGAACTTTTTGACCTCATGGAAACGAAATTTAGACAAGAGAAAATCATTGAAATGTGCATTTTTAACACCCATGGACCAAAGATGAGTAAACTTGATAAAAACTTGCTACACAATCGACCAGAAGACTTATTCATGAACGTTATGAATTTTATATTAAAAAAATTATCCCTTTCCCTGTTTATCGGTGCTGATCTCATGAAAGTTTGGCGAGCGCATTCTTGTATTGCTCCAAGTTCGCCAAAGAGACCATCCAGCTCCTGAATAATTGGCGACAAACTCACTGCCACGGCAACGTAAATCCAACACTTATTTACGGTGACAAATTTAATGGAAAATTAAATAAGGCGAACCGAAGCTGCAGAAGTATCGCCGCAAGTTTATGATATGCTACTCTCTCGCTTATCATCCATCATCATTATAGTGATTTAGATTATTACTAGAGACTCGTACATTTCCCGAATTCACCTAACTTCTTATAGGTGTAATTATTCAAACCGGTTGGCATTAATTTCTCTTTATTATACATTTAACAAATTAAAAGCGAATAAGTCTGCCGTATTGGAGCCATAAAGGAGCGCAAATTGAAAGATGATCCTGCAGTTTTTATCATACGGATTATTTATTCATACGGGGCTCATTCGAAGGTGATTTAGGTCTCGAAAATGGACGCCTTCATTGACAAAAGGAGCAAAGGAGGCTCTGTCTGAAAATCTGTATATTATATTACTGTCTTAGAATAACGAGTCCATAGTATTTGTTTTGAAGATTCTAGAAAACCAAACAGTTGATGATTCAATAGAGAATTGCACTCCAGAGAGCTCTTCGAAGTCAACTCGAAAATGAAAAGTGGAAAAACAAAAAAAATTATTTTCTCCTAAACAGGGCCAGATATTTGAAATTTTGTTATGAAAATATAGGTTTTCGAAAACGCTGAATCTATTGCGAGTATTTTCGAAAGCCTATCTTCCTTCGTTTAGATTTTCATCTCGGAAATGGCATTTTTCAGAAATTTGCAAATTTCAATCTGCGATATCTCCTGTTATATTCGTCTGATCGAATTATGATTTCCGGTTATATAATCAGCGTTGCCTAGGCTTCCACCCTAGCACAAAAACTCGATTTCGAAAATCTCGATTTTTTGGGTCAAAAATGAGCAAGGGGTTAGACCCCCCTAAAATGACCTATTGGCTACTCTGTCTGAAAATTAGGATGTTCCATTACTATCCTAAGATATGGAGTGCATAGAATTTATTTTGAAGATTCTAGAAAAACAAATAGTTGATGATTCAATAGAGAATTGCACTCCAGAGAGCTCTTCGAAGTCAACTCGAAAATGAAAAATGGAAAAACAAAAAAAATTATCTTCTCCTAAACAGGGCGAGATATTTGAAATTTTGGTATGAAAATATAGGTTTTCGAACACGCTGAATCTTTTGCGAGTATTTTCGAAAGCCTATCTTCCTTTGTTTAGATTTTCGTCTTGGAAATGGCATTTTTCAGAAATTTGCAAATTTCAATATGCGATATCTCCTGTTATATTCGTCTGATCGAATTGGGATTTCCAGTTATATAATCAGCGTTGCCTAGGCTTCCACCCCAGCATAAAAACTCGATTTCGAAAATCTCGATTTTTTGGGTCAAAAATGAGCAAGGGGTTAGACCCCCCTAAAATGTCCTATTTGCTACTCTGTCTGAAAATTAGGATGTTCCATTACTATCCTAGGATATGGAGTGCATAGAATTTGTTCAGAAGATTTTAGAAAACCAAACAGTTGATGATTCGATAGACAATTGCACTCCAGAGAGCTCTTCGAAGTCAACTCGAAAATGAAAAATGGAAAAACAAAAAAAATTATTTTCTCCTAAACAGGGCGAGATATTTGAAATTTTGGTATAAAAATATAGGTTTTCGAACACGCTGAATCTATTGCGAGTATTTTCGAAAGCCTATCTTCCTTTGTTTAGATTTTCATCTTGAAAATGGCATTTTTCAAAAATTTGCAAATTTCAATCTGCGATATCTCCTGTTATATTCGTCTGATCGAATTGGGATTTCCGGTTATATAATCAGCGTTGCCTAGGCTTCCACCCTAGCACAAAAACTCGATTTCGAAAATCTCGATTTTTTGGGTCAAAAATGAGCAAGGGGTTAGACCCCCCTAAAATGACCTATTGGCTACTCTGTCTGAAAATTAGGATGTTCCATTACTATCCTAAGATATGGAGTGCATAGAATTTATTTTGAAGATTCTAGAAAAACAAATAGTTGATGATTCAATAGAGAATTGCACTCCAGAGAGCTCTTCGAAGTCAACTCGAAGATGAAAAATGGAAAAACAAAAAAAATTATCTTCTCCTAAACAGGGCGAGATATTTGAAATTTTGGTATAAAAATATAGGTTTTCGAACACGCTGAATCTTTTGCGAGTATTTTCGAAAGCCTATCTTCCTTTGTTTAGATTTTCGTCTTGGAAATGTCATTTTTCAGAAATTGGCAAATTTCAATATGCGATATCTCCTGTTATATTCGTCTGATCGAATTGGGATTTCCGGTTATATAATCAGCGTTGCCTAGGCTTCCACCCCAGCATAAAAACTCGATTTCGAAAATCTCGATTTTTTGGGTCAAAAATGAGCAAGGGGTTAGACCCCCCTAAAATGACCTATTTGCTACTCTGTCTGAAAATTAGGATGTTCCATTACTATCCTAGGATATGGAGTGCATAGAATTTGTTCTGAAGATTCTATAAAACCAAACAGTTGATGATTCAATAGAGAATTGCACTCCAGAGAGCTCTTCGAAGTCAACTCGAAAATGAAAAATGGAAAATCAAAAAAAATTATTTTCTCCTAAACAGGGCGAGATATTTGAAATTTTGGTGTACAAACATAGGTTTTCGAACACGCTAAATCTTTTGCGAGTATTTTCGAAAGCCTATCTTCCTTTGTTTAGATTTTCGTCTTGGAAATGGCATTTTTCAGAAATTTGCAAATTTCAATATGCGATATCTCCTGTTATATTCGTCTGATCGAATTGGGATTTCCGGTTATATAATCAGCGTTGCCTAGGCTTCCACCCCAGCATAAAAACTCGATTTCGAAAATCTCGATTTTTTTGGTCAAAAATGAGCAAGGGGTTAGACCCCCCTAAAATGACCTATTTGCTACTCTGTCTGAAAATTAGGATGTTCCATTACTATCCTAGGATATGGAGTGCATAGAATTCGTTTTGAAGATTCTAGAAAACCAAACAGTTGATGATTCAATAGAGAATTGCACTTCAGAGAGCTCTTAGCACTCAACTCCAAAATGGAAAGTGGAAAAACAGAAAAAAATTATTTTCTCCTAAACTGGACCGGATATTTGAAATTCTGGTATGAAAAAATAGGTTTTCGAACACGCTGAATCTATTTCTAGCAGTTTCGAAAGCCTATCTTCCTTCTTTGAGATTTCCATCTAGGAAATGGCATTTTTCAAAAAATTGCGAATTTCACTTGAGACGTCGTCAATACCGAACGGTTATGCCGAGATGAATGAAGTTCTCAGATTTTGTACTAGAAGAGTTGATCTTTCAGAATATGTCTCACGTTTAGATCTACGATAATTTTCCTGTAAGATAAATTACTCTAAAGATGACCTTCGAAAAATTGCCATCGAAAAGTCTACCAACAACTTTCAACCTCTGTTTGTTGTCGAATCCTGTTCCCAACGAAATAATAAAGGGGCAGGTGAAAGGTGAAAGGGTAGGCTGCGGTGAATTTCCTCTAAGAAGGTGACAGAAACATTCGTGCCCCTTGCACCGTCCTAATTTAATAGATTAATTTAGTAAGTGGTGCGACGAGCTAACAAGCAAGCTAATTTTACGCGGAAGTAAGAGAACCGCGAGCGAAAGCGTCGTGTGGCGTTCCACAAGAGTAACTGTAGAATTTAAACTGTGGATGTACACGAGGTGAGGGCAAAAAGGGTGCCAACACGTGGCGCGTTCATTGTTTCATTACTCGGGAATAAAAATTTTATAGGGAAATATCTATTGGATAATGTATTCCAACTGTTACTTTTTACTCCAGAGTTTAATCGACAGATTTGACAGATTGAAAACGATTCTGATATCGCAACTTGTAAAAAGTTCCCGATGTCAATAGCCATGGCATAGAAATGTCACTACCTGTCAGTCAGATTTCGTTTAGTTCGAAAATTCATCATAGCATACTCCACAACTCTGTTTACATACTTTTTGGTTATGGTCCAGAAATTTTACGAGAATATCCTGCTTTTAATTAGTGGAAAACCCTTTTTTCCAATGCCAGTTACATATCGTGGAGGAGGAAGTTTGCTCAGTCTGTGAAAAAAAATGTTGAAAATATATCGTGTCCCTATCAAGTCACTTTTCTGTTAATCCTTTTTATTGAACGGGTATCTTGGGAAACACCGATTTTCAGTGCATGTAAAATGTCCGGAATGAACATAAAACAAGTTACGATTGCCGTAAACGCATCAAACAAGCGAAGTATTATCACAGGTGCCGCGCTAAATCAAGAATCATCGTAAAATTTTCGATTCAACTCACCCACAAAATTTCTATTTATATGCACTGGCAGAGCACTAACGTTCTATGAATGGTGAAAGAACCATAGGTTAACATTCTTTTTCGTGAATAAAAAATATCGAAAACTATTGTCCATTAGTGTTGATCTCTTCTATTTGTAGATTATTTTAACTATACGACTATTTGAAGAGCTCGATGAGAACATTAATTTTTGTTCTTGTTGTTTCCCTTGGTCAAACCTTACAGAAAATGATCATCCAATTCTGTGATCATATGCCCATGACAAAATGTTACATTTATTTTGACAGTTGAGGAAATGGAGCAGAGTTCGAGCAAGCATGTCCTATTTACCACTCTAATCTTGTGTTCACCTAAGTGAACTTTCCTCCTCAAGTGTCTCGCTCTTCTTCTTTCAGCTGTAAGTCGAAAATTTCGAAAATTCTGAAATAATGAACCTGGGAAATCACCGAAAAGTACTGAATACCCAATTATTCCTTCCTCAGCTTCCCTCCTCAACTAAAGGTACGGATGTTGTGATTTATTCAATATATCCTGCGGGAGCGTAGGGTGAGCGATAAAAGGAAGTGTAATGTGAGGTAATTTACATTCGAAAATAGTTATATAGTCGCGTCTGGCGTTCTTAGAACTGGCAGAAGGTCCGTTTTGGTTCAAGGTGCAATGAGCTGATACGTTGTTCGAAAGCCACGATCTTGTTCATATTCAATTGAACATCGTGGTAGGCGAGGCGTGCGCCATTATCGTATCGGTAATAATATTGCCAATTGGGAAAGTTGGAAACGTTATCAGGAACTTGCCTTGTGCACTTTTGGTGAGGTTCACCTATTACTTATTGCATATATCTCGTGAATTGCCCATTTGGATCGTTCGAGAACTTACATTTTGTCTTTTTATGTTTCGATTTTTGGCTCCTTTTCCACGGGTAATAGAGTTCGTTGCTACTTTATTGTATTTTTATGATCAGTCAGTATGAGATATGAGACGATATTATCTGTATGATTGTGTCATTAAGGTATTTATATCAATTAGAGAGAAGTCAATACAATATCGAAAATTTTGGAATTTACCTCCCTATTTTCAATTTAATTACTATAGGAAATGATCACTTCATCTGTAAGAGATGATTCCATATTCCATTCTTTCATTTCTGTATCCTGTTACCGAGAATAAATCTACATAAAGACTCAGAAACAAATTTATAATTGGGGGCTACTTGGGACTGTGTGCCCTCCTGTGACTGAAGAGACCCATCCGTGACCTACAGATCCTTCCACACTCAAGGCATGAATAGTCACCCACCAGATCTGGCCGCCGCTGTATTCTCCTCGTGTTTCCATTATAACTGTGGTACACAGACCTCCACTGTGATCTGTCTAACGCTAGTTGTTCCCAGTTATGATTGGCACTAACTGATTTTAGGGATTGATGCAGTATATCCTTGAACTGCTTTTACTGACCTCTTGGTTTCCGAGCCCCCTCTGTAAATTCGCCATACAAAGCTATTTTGGGGAGTCTTGTATATTGCATCCTCAGAATGTGGCTGCTCTATCTGAGTCGGACCCTCGTTACTTGAGTCTCAATTGTTATGCAACTCGCGCGCTGCAAGACGGATATCTGAAGCACTGAATATTTTATACGAACGCGTTCATCATGTAGTTTACGTCAATTTGTACTTGATAAAAATTGCTGTAAAATGGATCCCCAAATGTTTGAATGTTGACCAAAAGCGTGCAAGGGTAGAAGCATCGAGTTCTATCTGTGCTCGATTTGAAAACGATGTAGGCTTCTTGAACCGAATTGATACTATGGATATGACTTGGGTACATTTCTAAGATCTAGAAACAAAGCAACAATCGATGGAATGGCGACACTCTGGTTCTCCAAGAGCTAAGAAGATTCGTGTTCAAAAATCTGCTGGAAAAGCTCTTGCTTCTTGGATTACCATGGAGTAATCATGATTGATTTCTTGGATAAGGGTAGAACAATAACCGGAAATTACTATTCGACATTACTGACTCTCTACGGGATAAAAATTAGAGAGAAAAGACGAGAAAAGCTATCCAAAGGTGTTTTGTTTTTGCCGAATAGGCTGCAGACAAATCTCATCTTGCCATGCAAAAAATTCGTGATTTAGGGTTTGAATTACTAGAACATCCCCCTTACTCACCAGATTTGGCTCCATCCGACTATTATCTCTTTCTTCAACTGAAAAAAAGTTTAAAAGGTCCTTGTATATGTGGGAAAATAAATAAAATACACCTCTAAAGTCTGCGCGCTCGTTCGCTCAACGCGTAGGTTATCTCCATGTGTTATTTCTGTTCGAATATGAGACTGTTAAATGGCTCATCCTGAAGAAAAATGAAACGAAGAGGGGTTATATCTTTCTGCACTACCCGGAATAGAAATAGTTGCGTTCTATTTCCAGAATAAATATCATTAATCAAAACGATAATATATGTTCGCGTATTCCGGATAAGTCATAACAACATAATGGAGCCGGTGAAATATTCCCCCCCGAAATGTCATATACCTGTGCTAATCTAAAATTGAATCGCAGTGACCTGTTTTATCTGCATTGTTTTCGTTCCCGCGCCCGACAGCCGGAGTTATGGCAGGTGTGTGGGATTTTTGCATGAATTCTGGACGTCGCGTTCTACTTTTAGCTTTATGGCACGTGAATTATTTTACGTGAAACCATAAAGAGTCAAATGTGTTTACTTAATGGACTGTTTCCTTCCTGCGAACGGCGGCAATTTCGAAATCTTCCGTTTGCGCCGAGTCACGTTTTCGGAATCGCGGTTTTCTATGGTTGACAGTTCGCAGACAGATGACAGGTGTTGGTTGGAGTATGCGTACAGAAGAGGTTCAAGTAAGTGTTCAGTTCAAGTATGGCAGCCAAAAGGGTTTTCTATGATTGACAGTTCGGAGACAGATGACAGGTGTTGGTTGGAGTATGCGTACAGAAGAGGTTCAAGTGATTGTTCAGTTCAAGTATGGCAGCCAAAAGGGTTGAATCAGCTTGAACGTTAATAACGAATCAACTGGGCGTTTTTTGCTGATTGTATCCCTTCCTCAACGAAGGAATTCTGTACTGTAATTGCAACTCTCTGATTTATTCATGGAAATATAGGTGAAAACACTCCATTACACGAACATAATACCAGATAAATTACTCGCAACTCTTCCAATTCCCGGTATAACGTGAAAGATGTCTCAATTTATCTGTATATGACTGCCATAAATTCCGTGACAGAATATCCATATGTAATCTCGCGGCTGTAAGGTGGTGAAAAATAAACTTACGATTTCAAGATCCCGATTGCATTTGTGGACTACTTGGCACTGGCTATTTATTTACTTAATGCTTTTTGGCATGCACATTTCATACAATGTTGGCAGAGGTGCATCCTGTCGAAATATTTGTGGAATATGACTTCACGTCTCCAACCAACCATGCTCTTTTCTTCTTCAATTGTCAAAGCGTCAGTTAGCTTGGACCTGAGTCGTCTCATTCGTCCTCGATAAAATGGGAAACATTTCAATGTGGGATATCATCTTAGACCCTGTATAATAGGAGGAAATACCTTGATGTTTTGAACTTTGCATGGATTGACCTGTTCCATCAAACTCCTACAGTGAGCAATTCTTATCCTTACCTCTGCTTATTCGTCGACTTCCCAAATTGATCACAGTCGGCATCCGTATTTCAGGCATAATGTGATTACGAAAATCATGAACCTATCCCGTCTCCAGGAAGTTTATGACGCTGTTTACATAAAATAAATTCAGACGGCGGGGCCGAGGGGAGCTCAGTAGCGTAATAGGAAACAAAAGGGGATAAGTTTAATTGAAACCCATCCACCTCTATTATCTCCCACCTGAACTACTTAAATAAAATGGCTGAACCTATCCCTGACAAACTTCTGAACCGCCAGACTCCATTTCATATTATTCAGACGGTGGAGGGAGATCCAGATTAGGTCGAGATCTGAGTTCATTATTTCGAGAGCACCTATTGGAAACATAATAATTTGCGTTGATGATCAGGGTTCTATAACGTGAGCAAGGGGTGGCAAATGAATTCCGAGAAAAAAACGATTCAAATGAACCTACAAAGATGAAATGCAACATCCAAAAGAGCTAGCTAATTCCTTATTATCGAAGACCTGGATAGTTTTAGAATGGCATCATTGGATGATCATTTTTCACAGGTGTGAGATATGGAATGATCTCCCTCTAGCTTGAAAACGATTAAGGGTATGAAAAATTGCTTTAGGAAGAAGTTGTACAGAATTGTATTATCTACAACTTTCATTATGAAGACAGAAACGATTAGAGGTACAGGAAAGGAGTTATTCAAAAAAAAAGCACTGTTATCATCTTCAAACTGTCAGAACGAGAAAACCCCCCCTGGTTAGTGTCAGATTAATGGGTCAACACGTCTACAACACCGATTTAACCATCTGTATGAAAATCTAACACGCTCGAGTATGTACAAGTAACGATTCTCAAAGGCTAACATACTGCGAAGCATGTCATGTTTGAAATACCGATAATATCTCATGGGGCAATAGTCTGGTATACCAAAAACAGTACGAGGTGATTCTTCGATATAATGCAAAGATTAGCCTGTGTTTGTGTCACCCAACCGTGACCTACAGATCCATCCACACTCTGGGCATGGATAGTCATCAACCAGATCTGACCGCCGCTGTATTCTACCCGAGTCTCCATTATAACTGTAGACCAAAGACTTCCATTGTGATCTCCTAACGCTAGTTGTTCCCAGTTATGATTGGGTTTCAGGTATTGTTGCAGTATATCCTTGAAACGCTTATACTGGCCTCCTAGTTTCCGAGCTCCCTCTGTGAATTCACCATACAGAGCTATTTTGGGGAGTCTTATGTCTTGCATCCTCAGAATGTGGCCGCTCCATCTGAGTCGGGCCCTCGTTACTTGAGTATCAATTTTTATACAACTCGCGCGCTGCAAACTTCTGCATTTGAAACTTTGTGGAACCATCTGATGTGCATTATTTGTCTCAGATGACGTTGTTGCGTTTGTTCAAGCTGTTTAATATGTGACTGTAGGGCTTCCAGCTTTCACTTCCGTAAAGAAGCGTTGGGAGGACCACTGCTGTCTTGGTCTTGACATTGAGGTCATGATTTTGAAACAATCTGTCCTTTAGCTTCCAGAATGCCCGTGATGCCGAATTGATACGGTTGTGTAGATCCGTGCCTAGGTTAGCCCTAGATTTATGAAGCTTCCCAAGTATTTAGACTGCTCGACCTGTTCTAGAGTTTCATCCTCCAGGCTGATATCTGTTTGAAGGCTTTCTGACTGACTTACCAGGATTTTGGTTTTGTCGATATTGAGTCTAAGGCCTAAAGATTCGTATGTATGTTTTTAGGTGTCCAATGACCAGTAGGTCATTAGAAGTGGAGGGCAAGCTGTAGACTAGGTGAGGTCGAAATGCCATAAAATCCCCTCAAATCTACAACCTACAATACACAACAATATTGTAGTAGTAGTAGGATTTTCGATTATTTTTTTAACTTCGTTTTCTTGTCAGTTTTGTGTAGGTTGGCAGTTACTCCTCTTTAACAACACGCGACAAATTTATTCCATCGTTTCAGTATATGCTCACGAGCGGCCTACAAAATGAGTGGAACAGCGAAGAAAGCTAGGAAATTACGTTGAGGTATCTGTTTCGGAGTCGAGGTAAATAAGGAAAATATCCAATGCATTATGCATGAAGTTTCGGCGGGAGTTACCTGGGAAATACATGGGGGACCGGGAGTTGACTTATTGCCGGGGAAAATGAAACGAAAAGTGAGTTTTCCAGGTGCGACAGGGGTGTCGTAGTAATGACATGCAAATTGAGATCCTGCCCAAGGTGCGAAACGTGTCGAGGCAACCGCTGCAGCCGGGAAAATGGAAACTTGAATTTTCATCCCGCTTTTATTTCCGGTGTGATACTGGTTAAGTTTGAAGCTGGTTCCGATGGGGAAGCTTTCTCGTATAACCTTAATCTCAATGTCGTTCCAACGAGGTATAAAATTTTTTATAGCCACCTAAGAAAATCGTCTACTAATTTTTTTGCAGAAGAAAATCTCAATTATTAGAAATCTTCAATAAAATCGAAATTTTCCCTCGACTCGAAGTAAAAAATGATAATCGAGAAGGATATATCGAATTGAATGAGATTCATATTTTATTTCGAACAGAATTAAAAGAACAACGATTAAGCACCAGAAAAACAACCCTCCAATATAAGACTGTATAACGAACAGCTGTTTTTCTTCATTCTGGTGTAAGACTTAAAGAAAACTTGAAACAGATTCATGGAAACCAAAATACCCTTCTCAAGAGGTTCTACCAGAAAAAGACACAAGAAAATCTTTGAGGTCCTTGATATTCTAATGATATTTTTTCAATAATTCTCTCAGGAATTGGATTGGTGGAAAAGGAATACGAGGATATTTTGAAAAATTCTAAGCCTACTATAGAACCAAACAAAATTTCAATGTCAAAATATTTTATTACTCAATATATTCTCCTCCTAATTGGATACATTTATTACAGCGAACCTGCAACGAATCTAGATCTTTCAAAAAAACTGTTTCTTCTTGCTCTGCAAACCAGACCTCCAGAGCTTTTATTACCGCCTCGTTGAAAGAAAATTTACAAAGTTTTAAACTTTTTTCAGTTGAGGAAAGAGAAGATAGTCGGATTGAGCCAAATCTGGTGAATGAAATTTTTGGATACGAAACTTCTTAGATCTTCGAGAACCAGAGTGTCGCCATTCCATCGATTGTTGCTTTTTTCTGGATCGTAGAAATGTACCCAAGTCTCATCCATAGTAACAATTCGGTTTAAGAAGTCTACATCGTTTTCAAATCGAGCACAGATGGAACGCGATGTTTCTACCCTTGCACGCTTTTGGTCAACATTCATATATTTGGGGATCCATTTTGCAGCAATATTCGTCATGTCCAAATTGACGTGAACTATATGAAATATTCAGTGCTTCAGATATCCGTTTTAGCGGTATGATAAAATCATGTCATGAACTGCATCGATATTTTCGGGGACTGACACAAGAACTAGCCTTCCCGATCGGTCATCATCTTCAATGGAAACTTTACCTCTTTTGAAGCTTCCAGTCCAATTTTTCACGGTCGCATACGAAGGACCTTTTAAATACAGGTACTTCATGATTGCTCAATACTCCAAATTTTCGATTTTCATAATTTCAGTAGACATCTTCTTTCTTCTAATTTATTGCGTAACTCTGGTTAACTTTTTTGACCTCAAACTTCACACTGACACTTCTAATGAGTTATTGTTCTTTGCTATGTTAACGCAATATTTTTTTTATGCATGATCTAGGCTAACTAGATATCAATACATCCTCGTATATCATACATATTACTCACGATACTATATCCAAGTGTATTTCCTGTTATTTTGTGTCATTTGTGTATTACTTGTAGTTCTTTCTTTGTAATTGAATTCAGCTCTTAGAAGTTACACCTATAAATAATGGATAATACTTATTCTTATCCCATAGTAGATATGGCCATTTGATTCCTGTTTTATCTTTCGAACGGCTAACCTTGATAACTTCCGCCATCCTCAACTTTACCCGCAAAATACTTCGTGGATAAATTGCAAATATAAGAGGTTAATAAAGTTTCATTGCAGAATTTGATTACGAAGCCCTCACCTGGTCCCATTTCCAACCATTAACTACTCCCTCACTCTTCTTAAATGGAATCGTGATGCTCTAATCTAATAATGTTCATTAAAATTGCAAAAGGTCCCAGATAATTCAGATTGTTATTGTTTCTGGTGGGGTATAATAATAATTACAAGAATTAAAATTGATATCTAGGAGGAACAGAACGAAAACGACAAGGCGTAATGCGGATAATAACAAGGAATTAAAAAAGTTTTGGTAAGGTATTGGGGATGCTGAACTGTAGATAAGGGGATGTTAGTGAAATCGTGTAGAAATATTTTGAGGCAGAAATTAGGTTAAAATCCTCTTATCTAGGAATATGTTGCAACAAGCATAAATTTCCAGAAGAAAAAGGAGGAAACGAAAGAAGCAGATCGACCACCCATCCACTACCTGAACTGGTCCAACGCTGCTCGGCTTCTAAATCATTACCGACTTTTACGTCAGGGCTTGAGTGGGAGAATTTAAGGCTAAATTCTACCCATATTTTATGTTCTTCGAGTGATAAAGACGTAATAGTATCATAATCATTATCCGTTTTTCGAATATCTCCTCTAGAAAAAAATTTAGAAGTAGATGAAGATTGATTATCAGAATTACTAAAAAGAAAAGAATCAGGGTCAAATTTTTTACAAGCGTTCTTTTCATCGTTCACCTGTGAAATATGCAGCAGATATAATTTAATTTGTAATAGTTGGACTTCACTTTGGAGACTCCTGATATATCGCAAGATGCACTATGTTCCAAAAAGATATAAACTCGCATATCGTGAAACCTGAAATAATTACCCTGTACCCGACACTAATTTGAGCTTAATAGTGATGGCGTAGCATCAAGAGTCCGCTGCTTTGTGGTGCAGTTTACGAACATTAGTCATTGGGCCCGGGCATCAAGATAATGTATGAAAGTCATTATTCAATGAGGCTAATTATATGAATTAGTTCAGGTTTGTCCACGGCACCAGGACAGGCAGACCTGGATCGGGATCGCGTGGTAATGGAGTTGTTTTTGGTTTTTCCTCGAGTCGCGGACAAGGATGAATTCGAAGATTAGGTGAGGAAATGCGGAGGTTTTCTTCCTGGACATGTGCGATCTAATTATACAGTCGGTTTCGACGAGGAATTATCCATCTTTCCGAAGCTAATCGGGTTGAGAGGCTTAGCGTTTCTAGCCACGGTTGGAGCAAGCTTAATAAAAGCATGTAAACTGCTCCACATGAGTTAGGGATATTGACTTAAATTGCAAAAAATATACATATACTGCATTCAAATTTATTTTAGCAGTCGGTTGGCCATGAAATAATTTTCTCAAGTTTTTGTAACTAGAACGAAGTAAGGTTGGCACTCATGAAATGTCGTTAATGTCATAACGCCGTTGCCACAACTAATATCAATTTTTATTACGAAAATGCCGAAAGTGATTGAAAAAAGAGACAGGGTTTCAGGAAGTGCTATTTAGAATTCAGGTCCGCTCATTCATATAGTCATACCCTGATATTCTAAAATCCACAATACGTCAGACGGTAGCGAACATATTCAATGTAAGAGAATTTATATAATGTTTCATCTGAATCCAAACGACTTATATTTCAGCTGGATATTTCCACAATCAGAAAGATTGTGAATGAAGAGGATGACAAAGAATTTCCTTCTATTGGGAGACCCAAAAAAGTGGTGGCATTTGAGAATTTTATGTTTGAGTGAATTAATGCGAAAAGTTTACTTTCGATTTTCGATAAATGTCATCGGAGAATAAGTTCCCTAAAATGGAGTTTTCTATTTTTCATTTGACTTGTCCTATACAATGTAAATGTCTTAAGGTACTAATAAATACCTATAATTATTATTATTACATCAATGTATTAAGATGAATAGCCACAAATACGCGCAAGTTGCCCTGTTACTTGTTTATTCATGTGAAATTTTCGTTCAAAAGTGAAGTTCATCTTAACTTGAAACTTCCTTCAATTCCTTTTACTTCCATTGATGCAAGATGATTTTTGTTGAAGAATTTAACATTCTTGTAATTATCTGTTAATTCCTTCGGGAGATACCCATTCCCAACCACTGCATCATATGCATTTCATCTTCGAGTTAATATTTTTGAAATCTACAAATGATGTAAGCCAAAGAAGATAACGAACATTAACTCCCCTCAAGCTAGTGCATATTATGATATACTGATCTCTTGTATTTTCCATGCAAATAACTGGATTTGGTATGCCTTCAATCAGTTTGTATAAACTTCAATTGTGTTCGTCACATATTTTCCGAAGAGATTCGACATTGCGATAAAATACGTAATAACAGAAACTTTTACGTAGAACGGGCAACATAGCGTTGATTTAAAACCCAAAAATGTTTTGACAAACTTCATAACCCCACATTTTCGTACTATACAGAGTGAAATGTGCCAAATTTCCATGGCCAACCGACTGCTAAAATAAAAGTGAATGAAGTATAGTTAAAATAAGATTTTTTTGTGATGAAAATTCATATAAATATGATGGTCAAGAAAAATCGAGTAAAATAACGAAATTTTATTCCCAGAGAATTCAAGCATTTTAAGACTATCAATACAATGTATGGACTCCACGGGCATCAATAACAGCTTGACATCTTCTTTGCATAATACACACGAAGTTGTTGAACATTTCTTGAGGAATTTGGTTCCATAAACGGGGCAGAAGCTCTCTCAGATCATTTAAGGATTCTGGGGTAGGTTGATGAATATCTAATCTTCTTTGGAGCATATCCGATACATGTTCTATGCAATTCAAATCTGGTGAGTACGGAGGTATTGGTAAATGAGGAATACCAAGCTCCTCGCGCACATTCTCAACTATGGCTGCACGGTGCGGTCTAGCGTTATCGTCTAGAAATTGAAAAGATTCACCAATAGCAGCGTGAAAATTTGGCACACCATTTTCAATGACATGCTTCCTATAGTGTAAGGCGGTCATATCCCCAGGACAAATGTGTAGATCTGTGCACCCGTTGAAACATATCCCGGCCCATACCATAACACTACCCCCTCGGAATGGATGGATTTCTTGGACATAGCGACGATTACGGGGTATGCGTGGGATTGTCCATACCCTTATTCTTCGAGAATCTGAAAATCGTTCATATCTGGATTCATCAGTGAAAAGGGCACTACGCCATTGAACGTTCCAATTGATATGTTGCCTTGCACATTCCAGTCTTTGACGTTTATGGTCTCGTGTTAATGGAACTCTTCTTAATGGACGTCTAGAACCTAGATTCACCTCTCTCAAACGTCGTCTAATATTTTCGATGGAAACTTGGACCCCCATGAAGCATTTGAAGTAGCATTCTACAAGTAAATGTAGGGTTTCTTCTCGCCGAAACAGTGATGAAACGATCATGAGCAGGTGTTGTTTTTCGTCGCCCAACAAGCCTTGGTCTTTCCAACACGGAACCTGTCTCCCTGAACCTATTCCAAAGTCGAGATATCACACTTTGGCTGACTTGGAGCCTTTCCGCTACAACAACCTGAGTTGGGCCCCCCTGCAGCATTCCGATAGCCCTATTAGCCTCAGCGTTTGTTAATTTATGTCTTGGAATTTTCATAAAACTCGTTTCAAATCGAAGCCGTTGATGAACTGACTTCATTTCAAAATGAGAACATTCATGAAGCCTATGCAAAGAACCAAACTTCAGAAAAAAGGCGACTAGATTGACGAAATGTCTCATACTGATTTTTATTGGATCGATTCAAGTTGTTATTGAGTTTTTAATGATTTTACAGCTATTTTCTAGAAGATTACATACTTTTAAAAACGATTGAATACGATATCCCTAACTCTTGTGGAGCAGTTTATTTATATCCTGCTCTCCTAGGTCAGAATCTTTTTTAATAGCCTGGAAAATCAGTCAAAGAGTTGACATTTCGAAAAGAAGACGAATGTTGTTTCTAGAGTCCTTCCAGGATCTGCAATAGATAATTACGAAAAGTAGCTTGAAATCGAAAAGACATCTGATTGAAAGTGGGTGTCATGCCGAACTAAAAGTGAGAATTTCGGTAGACTTGGAGGATGTGAAGGAGGCTTAATTAAAAAGTGGTTGCTATAGCTACTAATAGCACGAAAGCGAAGTGACCTATGCTGCACACCTACACCGTCAAAGGGCAAATACTGCCTCATTACGAACACCCGAAGGCAAGTTTGTTAAAAGGGACAGTCCACCATATGAATTCAACAGCGATACCCAAAATGTTCACCTTTTTTACATCTAATATTCCTCATAACAATTACAAAACGTTACGACAATCAAAAATGAATTCAATCGTCCACTCCAAAGACATGATAAACGTTTGAAACCCCAAAAATCAAAAAACACATGATAATCTATCAGAAAGACTCTTGGACGATCCATTTTTGTGTTCGCTGTCGCGGACCTTCATTTTCAATGTTCGCATGCAAATCCAGATAGCTCCTAGAGTAAACTAAATTCTGCCCTAGTCATCTGAACGACTAAACATTGTACTCATTCGGTTGAAACCTGCAGTGAATGTTTTATTAATACACAAATTTACATTCTAACTGGATAACTACCCTGTATGACCAGATCGAGGTGGAGGGTGTGAATAAATAAGAATTTAAATAAGGTATGGAGTCCCAATCTGCGATCTTGGGTCGGGGTAGTGGATGAAAAGATGATAATGAGAGTTTTAGAGGCCATTTTGGTGTACGGAAGTGATACAACCGAAAAATTGCAAGGATTAAGGGAATAGTCTCTACCTGTCTACAATTTTAAATTTATTTGGTGATTTGAACTTTGATTTCATTTCCATACCCGTGAAAAAATGATATTTTCCACGCATGTTGTGTTAGCCACACATAGTAATGGAGGTAGGGTGAGTCTTAGACTCATACAAATCTTATAACAGTAAATTCTTGAGGTCAGAATAAACACCAATATCCTAAAGGGAACCTCATGGTCGAATCAGGAGATAAGTTTTTTCCCACTGCTTTGCGAAAATTCAGCTAACAAACGGTCTAGGGTCGTATTAGGATCTATTTCCGTAATAATTTCCAATTTTTTTTGTCAACCTTGTCATTTTGAAAGCTTTGTATGTGTGATTTTTGATGAAAAAAATGCCTCACCTTCAAATACACTCTGTATATTACAAATAAATGAAAAACTATATTCTAAAATTCAAATCGTTAGATGAAACCGTTTGTGTGAACAGGAAATAACATTTCTTATGGTTCTTCAAGAGCCTGTATCTTTTAAACCGAGACGATTCTGAAAAAATGGTAAAGGAAAAAAGTGTTTCTTTGGACCTCAAATTTCTACTGTTAAAATATTCGTACGTACGAGTCGAAGACTCACCCAGTAGAGCTACAGAGAACATCATGCTGTAGTATACCTCTACAATTCTAATCTACAGCCTGCAGATCCACAAACTCTATAGCCTTGCTTGTGTTCCTCGAGCACCATGAGATCGACTTCTATATCAATGAAGTAGATGATGTTACACCAGCACTTGAGGTAATTATGATCAAGAATAGATGAGGTACTTTCCATATTCACAATCAATGATTGAAAAATCGAATTCCCAAACTCAAAAAAATGCTGGAATTAATAGGACAACCTAAGAACAGAGTCAGAGAAATCTTTAGCAGTCACCATCAACCCCAGCTTAATTCCTCCTCAGTCCAAGTCTGGACCAAACGAAAATCCCCTTAATTCGCACGACCTCTCTCCATCAAACGCTAGGAACAATCCGGACCGAATACCTGGACCGAGGGAAATAAAGTTCCCTCAATATCCAGGAAGACAATGGTATAATTACGAAAGTACCCCTCACCTGGACCGTTTGGGCAGAGATCGCCATGGCAACCGCTGATACCAATTTGCATACTAAAAGTCTTCGGCTCAGTTAATTGCAGCTCGCTGTGAATAGGCACAGGAACAGGTAGACAATCACGGTCCACTATTTTGTTGATTTTGCACAATTAGCATATCGGAATTAAACATCCCGCTTTAACGAGAGGACCGTAACTCATTATTCAGATTCGATTTGAATTGAATACTTCGGTGGGAAATGAAAGAATCTAATCCACCGTGTGACGTGCTCTGAATTGTGCATTCTAGTTGACAACTTTTCAATAAATAGTTGAATATTTTTCAATGTGATTTGATGTCGTCAAATGCCCTTCAAAGTAAACTCGAAAATGAAAAGTGGAAAAATTCGATTTTCTCGTAAACACCGTGAGATATCTTTGAGTTTGATATGGCAATATTAGTTTTCGAATACGCTGAATCTATTCCAAGCAATTTCGAGTAACAATTCAAATTTTCATCGTTGAAATGGCATTTTTCAAAAATTTGCAAATTTCAATCTGCGATATCTCCTGATATATTCGTCTGATCGAATTGAGATTTCCAGTTATATAATCAGCGTTGCCTTAGGCTTCCACCCTAGCATAAAAACTCTATTTCGAAAATCTCGATTTTTTGGGTCAAAAATGAGCAAGGGGTTAGACCCCCCTAAAATGACATATTTGCTACTCTGTCTGAAAATTAGGATGTTCCATTACTATCCTAGGACATGGAGTGCATAGAATTTGTTCTGAAGATTCTAGAAAACCAAACAGTTGATGATTCAATAGAGAATTGCACTCCAGAGAGCTCTTCGAAGTCAACTCGAAAATGAAAAGTGGAAAAACAAAAAAAATTATTTTCTCCTGAACAGGGCCAGATATTTGAAATTTTGGTATGAAAATATAGGTTTTCGGACACGCTGAATCTATTGCGAGTATTTTCGAAAGCCTATCTTCCTTCGTTTAGATTTTCATCTTGGAAATGGCATTTTTCAAAAATTTGGAAATTTCAATCTGCGATATCTCCTGTTATATTCGTCTGATCGGATTGGGATTTCCGGTTATATAATCAGCGTTGCCTAGGCTTCCACCCTAGTACAAAAACTCGATTTCGAAAATCTCGATTTTTTGGGTCAAAAATGAGCAAGGGGTTAGACCCCCTAAAATGACCTATTTGCTACTCTTTCTGAAAATTAGGATGTTCCATTACATTCCTAGGATATGGAGTACATAGAATTTGTTTTGCAGATTCTAGAAAACTAAACAGTTGATGATTCAATAGAGAATTGCACTCCAGAGAGCTCTTCGAAGTCAACTCGAAAATGAAAAGTGGAAAAACAAAAAAAATTATTTTCTCCTAAACAGGGCCAGATATTTGAAATTTTGTTATGAAAATATAGGTTTTCGAAAACGCTGAATCTATTGCGAGTATTTTCGAAAGACTATCTATCTTCGTTCAGATTTTCATCTTGGAAATGGCATTTTTAAAAAATTTGCAAATTTCAATCTGCGATATCTCCTGATATATTCGTCTGATCGAATTGGGATTTCCGGTTATATAATCTGCGTTGCCTAGGCTTCCACCCTAGCACAAAAACTCGATTTCGAAAATCTAGATTTTTTGGGTCAAAAATGAGCAAGGGGTTAGACCCCCCTAAAATGACCTATTTGCTACTCTTTCTGAAAATAAGGATGTTCCATTACATTCCTAGGATATGGAGTGCATAGAATTTGTTTTGCAGATTCTAGAAAACTAAACAGTTGATGATTCAATAGAGAATTGCACTCCAGAGAGCTCTTCGAAGTCAACTCGAAAAAGAAAAGTGGAAAAAAAAAAAATTATTTTCTCCTAAACAGGACCAGATATTTGAAATTTTGGTATGGAAATATAGGTTTTCGAACACGCTGAATCCATTGCGAGTATTTTCGAAAGCCTATCTATCTTCGTTTAGATTTTCATCTTGGAAATGTCATTTTTCAAAAATTTGCAAATTTCAATCTGCGATATCTCCTGATATATTCGTCTGATCGAATTGGGATTTCCAGTTATATGATCAGCGTTGCCTAGGCTTCCACCCTAGCATAAAAACTCAATTTCGAAAATCTCGATTTTTTGGGTCAAAAATGAGCAAGGGGTTAGACCCCCCTAAAATGACCTATTTGCTACTCTGTCAGAAAATCAGGATGTTCTATCACTGTCTCAGTCTATGGAGTGCATAGAATTTGTTTTGAAGATTCTAGAAAACTGAACAGTTGATGATTCAATAGAGAATTGCACTCCAGAGAGCTCTTCGAAGTCAACTCGAAAATGAAAAGTGGAAAAACAAAAAAAATTATTTTCTCCTAAACAGGGCCAGATATTTGAAATTTTGGTATGAAAATATAGGTTTTCGAACACGCTGAATCTATTGCGAGTATTTTCGAAAGCCTACCTTCTTTCGTTCAGATTTTCATCTTGGAAATGGCATTTTTCAGAAATTTGCAAATTTCAATCTGCGATATCTCCTGTTATATTCGTCTGATCGAATTGGGATTTCCTGTTATATAATCAGCGTTGCCTAGGCTTCCACCCCAGCATAAAAACTCGATTTCGAAAATCTCGATTTTTTGGGTCAAAAATGAGCAAGGGGTTAGACCCCCCTAAAATGACCTATTTGATACTCTGTCAGAAAATCAGGATGTTCTATCACTGTCTCAGTCTATGGAGTGCATAGAATTTGTTTTGAAGATTCTAGAAAACTAAACAGTTGATGATTCAATAGAGAATTGCACTCCAGAGTGCTCTTCGAAGTTAACTCGAAAATGAAAAGTGGAAAAACAAAAAAAATTATTTTCTCCTAAACAGGGCCAGATATTCGAAATTTTGTTATGAAAATATAGGTTTTCGAACACGCTGAATCCATTGCGAGTATTTTCGAAAGCCTATCTATCTTCGTTTAGATTTTCATCTTGGAAATGGCATTTTTCAAAAATTTGCAAATTTCAATCTGCGATATCTCCTGATATATTCGTCTGATCGAATTGGGATTTCCGGTTATATAATCAGCGTTGCCTAGGCTTCCACCCCAGCATAAAAACTCGATTTCGAAAATCTCGATTTTTTGGGTCAAAAATGAGCAAGGGGTTAGACCCCCCTAAAATGACCTATTTGCTACTCTGTCAGAAAATCAGGATGTTCTATCACTGTCTCAGTCTATGGAGTGCATCGAATTTGTTTTGAAGATTCTAGAAAACTGAACAGTTGATGATTCAATAGAGAATTGCACTCCAGAGAGCTCTTCGAAGTCAACTCGAAAATGAAAAGTGGAGAAACAAAAAAAATTATTTTCTCCTAAACAGGGCCAGATATTCGAAATTTTGGTATGAAAATATAGGTTTTCGAACACGCTGAATCCATTGCGAGTATTTTCGAAAGCCTATCTATCTTCGTTTAGATTTTCATCTTGGAAATGGCATTTTTCAAAAATTTGCAAATTTCAATCTGCGATATCTCCTGATATATTCGTCTGATCGAATTGGGATTTCCGGTTATATGATCAGCGTTGCCTAGGCTTCCACCCTAGCACAAAAACTCAATTTCGAAAATCTCGATTTTTTGGGTCAAAAATGAGCAAGGGGTTAGACCCCCCTAAAATGACCTATTTGCTACTCTTTCTGAAAATCAGGATGTTCTATCACTGTCTCAGTCTATGGAGTGCATGAAATTTGTTTTGAAGATTCTAGAAAACTAAACAGTTGATGATTCAATAGTGAATTGAACTCAAGAGAGCTCTTCGAAGTCAACTCGAAAATGAAAAGTGGAAAAACAAAAAAAATTATTTTCTCCTAAACAGGGCCAGATATTTGAAATTTTGGTATGAAAATATAGGTTTTCGAACACGCTGAATCTATTGCGAGTATTTTCGAAAGCCTATCTATCTTCGTTTAGATTTTCATCTTGGAAATGGCATTTTTCAAAAATTTGCAAATTTCAATCTGCGATATCTCCTGTTATATTCGTCTGATCGAATTGGGATTTCCGGTTATATGATCAGCGTTGCCTAGGCTTCCACCCTAGCACAAAAACTCAATTTCGAAAATCTCGATTTTTTGGGTCAAAAATGAGCAAGGGGTTAGACCCCCCTAAAATGACCTATTTGCTACTCTTTCTGAAAATCAGGATGTTCTATCACTGTCTCAGTCTATGGAGTGCATAGAATTTGTTTTGAAGATTCTAGAAAACTAAACAGTTGATGATTCAATAGAGAATTGCACTCCAGAGAGCTCTTCGAAGTCAACTCGAAAATGAAAAGTGGAAAAACAAAAAAAATTATTTTCTCCTAAACAGGGCCAGATATTCGAAATTTTGGTATGAAAATATAGGTTTTCGAACACGCTGAATCCATTGCGAGTATTTTCGAAAGCCTATCTATCTTCGTTTAGATTTTCATCTTGGAAATGGCATTTTTCAAAAATTTGCAAATTTCAATCTGCGATATCTCCTGATATATTCGTCTGATCGAATTGGGATTTCCGGTTATATGATCAGCGTTGCCTAGGCTTCCACCCTAGCACAAAAACTCAATTTCGAAAATCTCGATTTTTTGGGTCAAAAATGAGCAAGGGGTTAGACCCCCCTAAAATGACCTATTTGCTACTCTTTCTGAAAATCAGGATGTTTTATCACTGTCTCAGTCTATGGAGTGCATGAAATTTGTTTTGAAGATTCTAGAAAACTAAACAGTTGATGATTCAATAGTGAATTGAACTCAAGGAAGCTCTTCGAAGTCAACTCGAAAATGAAAAGTGGAAAAACAAAAAAAATTATTTTCTCCTAAACAGGGCCAGATATTTGAAATTTTGGTATGAAAATATAGGTTTTCGAACACGCTGAATCTATTGCGAGTATTTTCGAAAGCCTATCTTTCTTCGTTTAGATTTTCATCTTGGAAATGGCATTTTTCAAAAATTTGCAAATTTCAATCTGCGATATCTCCTGATATATTCGTCTGATCGAATTGGGATTTCCGGTTATATAATCAGCGTTGCCTAGGCTTATACCCCAGCATAAAAACTCGATTTCGAAAATCTCGATTTTTTGGGTCAAAAATGAGCAAGGGGTTAGACCCCCCTAAAATGACCTATTTGCTACTCTGTCAGAAAATCAGGATGTTCTATCACTGTCTCAGTCTATGGAGTGCATCGAATTTGTTTTGAAGATTCTAGAAAACTGAACAGTTGATGATTCAATAGAGAATTGCACTCCAGAGAGCTCTTCGAAGTCAACTCGAAAATGAAAAGTGGAAAAACAAAAAAAATTATTTTCTCCTAAACAGGGCCAGATATTTGAAATTTTGGTATGAAAATATAGGTTTTCGAACACGCTGAATCTATTGCGAGTATTTTCGAAAGCCTATCTTTCTTCGTTTAGATTATCATCTTGGAAATGGCATTTTTCAAAAATTTGCAAATTTCAATCTGCGATATCTCCTGATATATTCGTCTGATCGAATTGGGATTTCCGGTTATATAATCAGCGTTGCCTAGGCTTCCACCCCAGCATAAAAACTCGATTTCGAAAATCTCGATTTTTTGGGTCAAAAATGAGCAAGGGGTTAGACCCCCCTAAAATGACCTATTTGCTACTCTGTCAGAAAATCAGGATGTTCTATCTCTGTCTCAGTCTATGGAGTGCATAAAATTTGTTTTGAAGATTCTAGAAAACTGAACAGTTGATTATTCAATAGAGAATTGCACTCCAGAGAGCTCTTCGAAGTCAACTCGAAAATGAAAAGTGGAAAAACAAAAAAAATTATTTTCTCCTAAACAGGGCCAGATATTTGAAATTTTGGTATGAAAATATAGGTTTTCGAACACGCTGAATCTATTGCGAGTATTTTCGAAAGCCTATCTTTCTTCGTTTAGATTATCATCTTGGAAATGGCATTTTTCAAAAATTTGCAAATTTCAATCTGCGATATCTCCTGATATATTCGTCTGATCGAATTGGGATTTCCGGTTATATAATCAGCGTTGCCTAGGCTTCCACCCCAGCATAAAAACTCGATTTCGAAAATCTCGATTTTTTGGGTCAAAAATGAGCAAGGGGTTAGACCCCCCTAAAATGACCTATTTGCTACTCTGTCAGAAAATCAGGATGTTCTATCTCTGTCTCAGTCTATGGAGTGCATAAAATTTGTTTTGAAGATTCTAGAAAACTGAACAGTTGATGATTCAATAGAGAATTGCACTCCAGAGAGCTCTTCGAAGTCAACTCGAAAATGAAAAGTGGAAAAACAAAAAAAATTATTTTCTCCTAAACAGGGCCAGATATTTGAAATTTTGGTATGAAAATATAAGTTTTCGAACACGCTGAATCTATTGCGAGTATTTTCGAAAGCCTATCTTTCTTCGTTTAGATTTTCATCTTGGAAATGGCATTTTTCAAAAATTTGCAAATTTCAATCTGCGATATCTCCTGATATATTCGTCTGATCGAATTGGGATTTCCGGTTATATAATCAGCGTTGCCTAGGCTTCCACCCCAGCATAAAAACTCGATTTCGAAAATCTCGATTTTTTGGGTAAAAAATGAGCAAGGGGTTAGACCCCCCTAAAATGACCTATTTGCTACTCTGTCAGAAAATCAGGATGTTCTATCACTGTCTCAGTCTATGGAGTGCATAGAATTTGTTTTGAAGATTCTAGAAAACTGAACAGTTGATGATTCAATAGAGAATTGCACTCCAGAGATCTCTTCGAAGTCAACTCGAAAATGAAAAGTGGAAAAACAAAAAAAATTATTTTCTCCTAAACAGGGCCAGATATTCGAAATTTTGGTATGAAAATATAGGTTTTCGAACACGATGAATCTATTGCGAGTATTTTCGAGAGCCTATCTTTCTTCGTTTAGATTTTCATCTTGGAAATGGCATTTTTCAAAAATTCGCAAATTTCAATCTGCGATATCTCCTGTTATATTCGTCTGATCGAATTGGGATTTCCGGTTATATAATCAGCGGTGCCTAGGCTCCCACTCTAGCACAAATGCTCGATTTTGAAAATCTCTATATTTTGGGTCGAGTTCTCGACCGTTTCGCAGCGGTCATAATGCCCTGTCCCCACACACGCAAAAAAATGTCGACGCCCAAAGTCCGTCCGATAAATTAAACCGAAGGTGTTTCCGCATCCCGTCCACTTTTTATCGGCCGAATTAGTAATGGCATACATTTGTAACACCTGCAATTTGCCAGGGTCGAAAAGCAATTAGCGTTTTTGCGTATCTCACGTTCGCTGTGTGTTTAATTACGTGAGCAGCGCCAAACCGAGGCAAACTCATCGCTGATTTATTATGAACGGGTCAGCTGTTGGTCGACGGCGTGCGGTAAAAACGCCCGACGGGGATTTAAAATCATCTTTTCGCAATTATTGTCGAACGGTCGTCGGACCGCCGTCAGTCTTTCTATCGTTTCCCGGTCCGACTTTTTCCGAAACGGGATGGATCAAAATTCGTGAGGGTTGGCTGCTGTTTCGTTTCATCGACGACGTAATCAATCAATGCGGCGTTTTTTTTTACGTTTTCGATTCTGTGATTGAAGTTGCGAATCTGTGTACATACACGGCATAGAACATTATGTAGATGTTTACGTCAAAGATTATAGAGTAGAAAGGTAGGAAACGAAGCGACCAAATACAGTGACTCTATCAAACACAGTGGCGACAATTGTGGTCTCGTTTTTCATCGTTTTAGCAAGAATATGGTGAATTTGGTCACGTGACGTGACGTGAGCCAATCCACATTTCGGATTGGAGATCATAGCATTGGAATCTGTGCTTCTAAGCCGCCATATTCTTGTTAAATTTCCAATTGTCGCCACTGTGTTTGATAGAGTCACTGTACGACTAAAGTGATGTGAGCGCCATCTGTTTTTCAAATGTGTTTTTAAGGCCCTAACACTGGTTAAAATATTAATTCGAGGGACAAATTAAATTTTGTGAGATGTCAGATGGCAATTTTGATCAAAGAAGTTTTGAATGTTTTGATTCTCGCATCGCTTTTTGTTTATCTAGCCCGTTCTAGTTGCTGATTATTGAAATTTT
This sequence comes from Coccinella septempunctata, assembly GCF_907165205.1. Lineage (NCBI taxonomy): Eukaryota > Metazoa > Arthropoda > Insecta > Coleoptera > Coccinellidae > Coccinella > Coccinella septempunctata. Next base: position 27,741,339 of record NC_058194.1, read on the forward strand.
TTCTAATTTCTTGGCGAAAACCTCAAAATATCGTTCGAAAATTATTGTATGGTGAAGAACTGTGGATCAAATAAAACGAATTTCATTGAGGAAAATGGGAATTAAGAAATGGATCACGCCTTCATAGTAAGGCAGGTAAATAATAATCAAATTAATTCAGATGCATAACATCCGCAGATAATGAAATCAACGAATGTTACGATCTAAATCGAACTAACAAACTACCATCGCTCGAAGTATCACCAGAAATTTCATTTCGTCGACAAAGAGTAGATGCTGACCATGGTTTCGGTCTTATTTGACCTCGTCAGAGCAACAAAACTCGATTCGAAAATTCGAAAGGTCAAATAAGACCGAAACCATGGTCAGCATCTACTCTTTGTCGACGAAATGAAATTTCTGGTGATACTTCGAGCGATGGTAGTTTGTTAGTTCGATTTAGATCGTAACATTCGTTGATTTCATTATCTGCGGATGTTATGCATCTGAATTAATTTGATGAAAATGGGAATGTAAACTGGTAACATGTGACTCGGTCATTCATTGACTTTTATTTTCAGTGCTACGAAGTGGATAAAATTTTCAGGGCGTGAAGGCCTGCAAACACTACTGACTACACCATGTGCAATGAACATTTTACTGCAAGTCGGTTGAGAACTGTTCATCCACGTCAATTGTTGTATGCAGGAAGCATACCTTGCATGAAGGGCCAATTTAGGAGAAATTATGACTTTTATACGTCCATTCAAAGATTTTCAATTGCTACTGCTTCAATATATTCAGAAATGCAAAAGTTTCATCGACTTCGTTTTGGGTATCGAGTGACTGTCAAATTGTTGTCTGGAAAGTCAAAGTTTCTGTGAAACCTGCTGTGAGTGTTTCGTTCATAAATTAATCAATTCGTATATTGTGTCATAAAGAGACCATATCATAAAGAAATTATAAAGAAACTCTACTGACAGGCTAATATAGAGTTCTTGTATACCTCAGTGAAGTTTTTTTTTTCGTTGAGGTTCTGAAAATTCTGTAAATAATATGTAAGTAACTGAAATGTGTATGCTATGATATATTGAATATTTGTTTATATTAATTTCTGATATGAATTGTACAAATTCAACTAAGTTTATTTATTCAAAACAACGTAGGTATATTGAACAGAAATAACACCTTTGACGTATAGCAGATCACCATATACTTTTGTGTCCTAGTGAAAGCTCTATCCGTTGTCCCTAATTTCAAATTTTGTGAATTATTTATAAATTGCAAATAAAACTATAGCACATCCGACAGCGTGTTTCATTGATATCAATTGATTCCGAACAATGTTCAGATGAAAACTAACATTCTGATCACTAAACAAAACCATACATTTGTTTTGTTGCTCAGGATGTTTGTTTTATGGTCCCAACAAAGTTGATATTGAAATTCAATACAAGGCCTTCAATTATAAAACAGAAAACTGTTATTAAACAGTTTTTCTGTATTGACAAAACGTTTTCAGCGCCATCTCATTGTCAAATGTGTTTTCACTGACCGAAATGTTGTCGGTTTTTAGTACCTACTAGCGATATGAGGGCAATTCCTACCTTTTTACTGTGTAATCTTTGATGCAGCTGTTTACGTCATGACATGCATTTTTCAGGGTATTTTATTCTTCTTCGATATTGATAATTCGCACTACTAGATTCCAGATTTCAAATCCCTGACCATACCACAGGTGAATTATTCCAACAACTGTTGCTGAATTCCAAAATAACATCTCATAAATATCCGATGTTAATCCTCCACCTAAACCAACCCATATCACATAGAAATATCTTCACAAAGTGTTCCAACTCAGTCTCAATAAATCACCAATAATCTAATGGAACTCTCGGACGGTCCAACAAGACCAAGGTGACGAAATTCGATTTTCTTTCATCTTTTCTAAACGTGAGAGTTTATTATGTCGCTTTATTAGTTGAGGTAGCTGCAATAAATTAGTCCTCCAACGTGTCCAACTTTGCTATGAGGACGCCAAGAAGACTGATAAGTTGCTGAAATGATTATCGTTCCACCGGAATGTTATTTGTATCAATGGGATATAATTTATTGCACTTCGGGATAGAACGAATTGAAGTTTTCGCTAGTTGTCGTGAAGCCGATCGCAGAAATTATTAGATATCATCTTCTTGAATAACTGTTAGAACTGCTGTCCAAGGATACATCGAAATGTGAAATTTTAACTTCTGTGCTACATATATTTCGTGACGTTTCTTAAAAACCACAGAGAAAATTGCAAGCATGGTTGATGAGAATTCCAAATCATAGACATTTAGACAGTCTCTATGTCTATATTCCAAACAAGCGATACGTGTTAATTTTTGTAAATAAAAAGTTAATGCACTTTTGTTTGTTTACATCGAGTAACGAAGAATTTTTGGGTGTTTCAATACGAATTTCCATCAAAAATATATCTTGATCTGTTGAAAATATCTCAATCTATCTCGTGACCATGGGTAAAGCTTAGTGCTTCACCCATGCATAATTTGCATCCTCTGAGCAAATCTTCGATTACGACCTACTTGTGAACATGTCAGTTTTTACTATTTTCCTCGATGAGGTTGATATACATATGAATTTCGATAACATTCACACAAAATTCATTTAGAAATTTTTGTTCTGATTTCCAGTTCAACTTGGACCAGTTCGGATTCGAAAAGCATTGCTTTTATCAGCTGATTCAGAACATTGTCGGAATTTCTTCATAAATACTAACAATTCATGACATTTATTGACCTAAAATTGATAATAATTAACTCACTTGAATCCAGTTTCGACAACCAATCTTCAAAACTGAGAAAAAACGACTAAGGCCCGGTACTTTTCACCTTCGAATAAATTTTATTCACTGTCAATAAGTATCTGTCGAATAATTTCCTAACTGAAGGATACCTTATTTCGGTGCATACAGATGAAATTATTTGACGAATAACAATTCTATGAAAACACGGTATACTACTTTTCACTGATTAATATGAAATGAGACACCGCATTGTAGAAATTGTCATAATTCCAACTAGAAAGCGAATATTTCGTGAAAATCACATAAAGAATAACCATATATCAAGAATCTGAAAAATTCAACCAAAATGACGTACCGACATTCTATCTATGACAAATAAACTCTTTTAATTCAATGACAGATTTATTCAATGAATAATCTATCTGAAACTGAAAATCCTGCATTTTTACTTATCCTAGGAATAAGACTTATCTATCGAATAAATTTAGTTATTCGCACGTGAAAGTATCAGGCCTTAGAAATTTTCGTTTTATTTTCAATTCAACTTGGATCAGTTTTCTTAGCATCGATATTGCAATTTTAGCCTTGTATAATGCAGAAGGCAAGATATCATAGTTGTGGCTCTCCATATAATCAATTTCCTTCTTTTATGATCGTGTAAAGAGCCAAGAAGTTCGGATTCGAAAACAATTGCTTTTATCAGCTGATGCAGAACATAGTCGGAATTTTTTCATAAATACTAACAATTCATGACATTTATTGACCTGAAATTGATAATAATTAACTCACTTGAATCCAGTTTCGACAACCAATCTTCAAAACTGAGAAAAAACAACTAAGGAACGGCACTTTCACCTTCGAATAAATTTTATTCACTGTCAGTAAGTATCTGTCGAATAATTTCCTATCTGATGGATACCTTATTTCGGTGCATACAGATGAAATTATTTGACGAATAACAATTCTATGAAAACACGGTATACTACTTTTCACTGATTAATGTGAAATAAGACACCGCATTGTAGAAATTGTCGTAATTCCAACTAGAAAGCGAATATTTCGTGAAAATCACATAAAGAATAACCATATATCAAGAACCTGAAAAATTCAACCAAAAATGACGTACCGACATTCTATCTATGACAAATAAACGCTTTTAATTCAATGACAGATTTATTCGATGAAAAATTTATCTGAAACTGAAAAGCCTGCATTTTTACTTATCTATCGAATAAATTAAGTTATTTCCAAGTGAAAGTATCGGGTCTTAGAAATTTTTGTTTCATTTCCAGTTCAACTTGGATCAGTTTTCTTAGCATCGATATTGCAATTTTAGCCTTGTATAATGGAGAAGGCAAGATATCATAGTTGTGGCTCTCCATATAATCAATTTCCTCGTGATTTCCAATGATCGTGTAAAGAGCCAAGAAGTTCGGATTCAAAAAATATTGCTCTCTTTTATCAGCTGATTCAGAACAAAGTCAGAATTTTTTTCAAAAATACTAACGGCCGATTTCATAGTCAAACTTAAAGTCACTTTAATTTTGAAAATTCCTTAAACCCTACTAACGGCCGGTTTCATAATCAAACCTAAAGTCACTTTAATTTTAAAGCTTCCTTTAACCCTAATGACAGAAAAGGAAGCTTTAAGCTTAAAGTGACGTTAAATTCGATTATGAAATTGGACGTAATAATGACAATAAAGGAAGCTTTAAGCTTAAAGTGACGTTTAATTCGATTATGAAACTGGACGTTATACTTCACGACATTTACGGCCGGTTTCATAATCAAACCTAAAGTCGCTTTAATTTTAAAGCTTCCTTTAACCCTACTAAAAATGACATTAAAGGAAGCTTTAAGCTTAAAGTGACGTTTAATTCGATTATGAAACTGGACGTTATTGTCCTAAAATTGATGATTATATTTACACACTTGGATCCAGTTTCGACAACCAATCTTCAGAATTGAGAAAAAACAACTATAAACTGAGAAAAAACGATTTATTTGAAGAAAATCAAAATCCCCTTCAAAAATGACAACGATTGCATTAACTTTTGAATTCCCATATTGGGTATGAAAGTCTGTGGTCTGGTTGGTCCTAGCAGGGGGTGGGTGAATTTTCATATCTTCTTTCTATGAAATATGATGGGAAACTTTATGTCATGGACTTTGGCCAGCCATACTTGCAATTTTCTCAGTGGTTGTTCTTCAGAAACGTCACCGAATTTCTGTAGATGTCAAAACTTCACATTTCGAAACATAGACATAGAGACATGGACTGTGCCTTCCCTTTATATCTATGCATGAAATACGGTCAAAAAAAGTGACAGAGAGAAAAACACGTCGGGAATGCAGTTGTCTTTTTCTAGAATTTTGATTGGTCTACACTCACCTCTATGTGAACAAAAAAGAGAAAGGTATGTCCCGACGAGCTTTTCTCTCTTTCTAATAAATAGCCAATTTCATGCTGCATGGCATTGCTCAGTCCATGTCTCTATGTCTATGTTTCGAAAGTTGTGATCCTGTCAGGGGTGAGTAGCCTCACGGAATATTGTCGACTTAAAATGATGACTTAAGCCCTTTCAGTTACTGGAGTTCATTGGAACTCTGGAGATGAGATATGTAACTCCTTTACCAAACTATAACTATATCAGGGATGGGTGAATCAAAAAACGACGAAACTACTGACGAATCCTGGAAAATACAAAATAGAGATTGAGTGTTTGAAATCTCCTATACTGTCTCGAATTCATGATGATCTCATATTATCCGAATAGAATCATTCCTCCTGTATATCACATCCAAACCCTCGTGTTTCGACGAGTGAGATTCGAACAATTCATCCATAATCGAATCTCCGAATTAAACCATACCTCGCAAGTCTATCGACGTCGATTGTTCGCATGAAAGGGGGTGGTCGAAAATCCTCCGCAACCCCCGACCAACCTGGTCAACCTGGCGGAATATGAACGTCGATTTTGCTTCGGCGACTTCATCCGATTTCATGAAAGAGCGCAGTGTATGCCATTTGATGAGGGCTCTTTATCTGCGGGCCCCAGCGGCACCCCCAACGTCCAACAACGGAATCGCTAACGAAGGTAAAACGTGTGGGGGGGAGATGCATATATAGATTTATCTGACTAACAAAATACGGATTCCGATTAGTTCGGGGTAGATGGATTTCTATGACTATCGCGCCGGATTTCGGATGGGAGATTGGATGAATATGTGCGGAATCAAGGTCTTTGTATTCATCTAGGTGATGATTCTTTTAATACGAAGTCGATTAAGGGTGGACTTTCCTTCATTTTCGATTCAGGAGTTTTTGACGAGTCGTGATTCCATTTGACCACCACAAAGTGAGTCTTTGACAGAAGTTTCCTGGGGTCAAAAGAAACACTTTTTCTCATCACCATTCTTTCGAATTCGGCTCAGTTGAAAAGATACAGGCTGTTGAAAATCCTTTATTTTCAGTTACCTATATCTGAAGCCCGTTTTCTCTCTCTGGAGAGAATTCTCTACCAAATTTTGGTAAGAAAACGGCAGATTATTCCGTAAGCAACTGAACAGTGAATTCTGCCGAAAGTGCGTATGTATCTGTTAAGAATTCACGGCGCATGATTTCTCGAGTAAATTCTCTAGAAAATTCTCGGCTGTTGCAAACTGGTTTGACAAACAATTTCATCGAATTGAATGATTTTTCGGAAGTTAAGTTAGACTTTCATTTATGTGATAAGTCTTCTCCTTACACAAGATTCCATCCACATCTTCTAGTTTCTTTATTATGACCATAACATACCATAAAAATACCAGAAATTCAACTCAGCTCCTATGAAATCAAGTTCAACGCTCATAAATGAATATTTGATCATTTTAGAAAATAAAAATACAGGGTGATTGAAGCAGATTGACGCCATAAGGCGATGTAGAGGATGTACAGAGTGAGTCTTTGACTCGTACAAATATTTTAACAGTAGATTGTTGAGGTCCAAAGAAACACTTTTTTCCTCAACCATTTTTTCCGAATCGTCTCAGTTCAAAAGATACACTTGAAAAACCACGAAAGAATGTTATTTTATCTCACTAACAGTTTCATCGAATGAAATGAATTTCGAAATATAGCTTTTCATTTATTTGATGAATCTTTTTCGACTACAAGAAAGAAGGCGTGGGTAATAACCCACGCCTTCCAGTTTTCTCATTATGACCATTACGTACCACAAAATACTAAAAATTCACCCAACTCTTGAAACTAAATCTCATGGATATTTGATCGTTTTGTGAAATCAATATCATCTTATTTTCTCGTACCTATATAATGCACCGTTTCCGAGTAATTTGTTGTTAAGGTTCCAAAATGAAAAATATCTGATATTCGGAAAATTGGGTACTTTGGCCGAATGCAACTCTGTTTGAAAGGTCTACAGATTTAGCTAGTTATTTTGAAAGTGATTTTTCTTCAGAGGTGGCATAGCTCATTATGAAAACTCAATATGGCTATATCTTTTCATCAGGGCCGAACCAGAAAAAATGGTGTAGGAAAAAAGTGTGTCTCTTGACGTCAAGAATCAACTGTTAAAATATTCGTACGAGTCAAAGACTCACATGTATACTTCATTCTCGTACAATGAGTAAGTTTCGAGTAATTTGATATTCAAAAATAAAAAATATCTGTGAAATGTGAAAAAGTGGATACTTTGGCCGAATGCAACCCTGGTAAACAGATCCACCTTAAAACAAAACACATCACAATAATGTGTAGTGTTATTCTGAGTGGAATTTTGTTGTTATTATAGCGTTCCATGTTTGTTAACTTGCAAAGAAGAACGTTCAGAGATGGTACCTCGGATGGTACGAAATGATAGGTTGAATGGGTTATGTTTGAATCTGGTAACTTTTGTACGAGATAAAACGAACAACAACAATAATAAATGATTACATATTGAAGATGCATAAAGAGCTTATATTTGGGTGTTTATCATTGTAGAAAATGAAACACAAATCAATATTTATCGCCATCGAAATTTCAGTAACTCATTTACCGTATTATAAATGCGACTTCGTTGACCAAATAAAATGAATAAGTGAAAATATGCTTGTTTTTCCAATTAATACTATAGTAGCTTTTTTCGAAAGTTGAAATGGATTATTTAATGCGTGGAAAAACTTCAGTGTCCGCTTTCCAGGGGTGGCATAGTTCATTACGAAAAATTGAAATATATCTTTTTAATCGGAAAACATGTTGAAGACTCATCCTGTATTGCTCTATTTCGATAGATTTGACGCTGGTTCACTTCGAAGATTTTTACGAAGAAGCCCATTGTAAAAAATTGAAGCTTTTCCTAAGTTTTCATCATCAAATTGTAAAAGCAAGAGACATTTCGTTTGAATTTTTCTATAGATACTTACGTTTAGTCTCTCATTATTCTGGAAGAAAATTATCTTTTTCAATTTTTTTGATCGAATTCGTTTTGTACATAAATTTTCAATGTTATATATATCAACACTAGAGCGGGAGGATGATGATCATCTGAATAAATACCAAAAAAGCTATAAAAGCTCCCCCAACTCTAAAGTAAACAAAACTACTCCCCTACTGCACACTCGAAAAAGGGGTGTACCTACACCACATGGTCGTCATTGTCCGATTTTTTCTTAACGTATTCGATACATGTAGATGGGTGATCGTTAACCAAGAAAGGATTTAATTAAGTGTTGCGAATAGTATCTTGGAGGAGATGCGCTAGTCTACATGTCACGTTAATGCTTTGTTTACCTTTTCGTTGCGGTTTGGCCTGTTTTCTGCGCCCCCTTGTACTTCTGGAAGCCGACGAATACATACCGACAAAATATTACAAATATTCGGACTCCCATCAAGCACAGATTTTTCACAGACACCAAACGACACAGACGAACATCTGATGATTAATGTGCGGAGGCTGTGTTGATGACACTCTAAACGAGAAATGACAACGGCATTTGATTGAAAATTGACGACATTTGAGATGAAACAGATCGACGCTACACATACACACCCCCAGTTAGCGATAGACTCGCAGGAATTACCTATCTTGGCCACGGCAATAAACATTATAGCCTGTTCGCCATTGGCCGAGTCTAGATTCATCTCATTGGTTACACACCTTTACAGGATCACTTCCTGGCGCTTTTTCATCACGTCTTACCATTCACTTGAGGAAGATCAGGTGAACTCAGGAATGTTTACTATTCATTTTCAGCCTTGAAGGTGCCAATTTCGTCTGAATAGGGCCCTTATCGGCCTGTTTTAACTGACGGGACGCCGTTCGTCGTGCTTCGCCTTTACATTCACGTGACGACGCAACGGGCGTCCAAATTGAACGCTGGTGAGCATTCTGGAGGGGAGAGGATGGTTCGCAAAGGCTCCACCAGACGGCAGCACGTCCTTGAGCCTCAATTTCGCTCACGCCGATAAGTTCAATTTCTACTATTTCGATAAATTTAATTTGCTTTTTTCAACAAACAGTTCAACTCTCCTTTTCATTAACTCCGTAGATTGATTGAATTTTTCCAAATTGTGTAATACCGAGAATGTGAGTACCAAGTCTTCCAATTCCTTTCAAGAATAATGCAATAGGATTTATTACCTTTGAATGAGCGTTTTCTTTCAGATTGTCTCGAAAAAACTTAGTATTTACTGAAAATATTAGGTTATTTGAACCTGTTTTAGCTGGGATTATGCAGAGGTGGGCACGAAGAACTAAGACCTAAGAAAGAAACCAGTCTCAGTGGCAGATTCAGATGGCCATAGCCCCACCTCAATTAAAATCATAATTCCATTGATGGTTTTACAAAAAACCTCAAACACTTTGCTGATTATTTCCAAGAGAAATGGAAAAATTGAAAACCTTTCGCGTGGTGTGACTCGAAATAAATTAAGTCAAAGTGTCAACTAGTAATATTTTATTCATTCCACAGTGATTTACAATAAATGATCATGTGCTCATTAAAAAATTTAAATATAAGTATCACAATGCGCAATTTCATCCTTCAAAACTGCCAATAGCTCATGGTATATTATCCCTTCTAGGCCTGTATTTCTCGTAGACAGCTTCTCCTAGGAGTGGTAGATCTTCTTCCCGCAGTATGCCCCTTGGCATATAACCAATCAGGTGCTCAGCATGTTCTTTCAGCATTCTGATCCTTTCCTCTTCTATCTTCCGGTTTCTGTAAAAAAGCATGCGTAATTTTTAACGATTCGTGATATACCAGGTATTAATGCCGAATAACGATTCGTTAAAAATCACGATACGAGATTTTGCCTCTTTCCTTCTTGAAAATTTACTCACGAATTGAACTTACCTTTCAGCCAGTTCCTCCAATTCCTGATCGTGCAATTTCAACAAGATCTGCATGTTCTCGGCGTGTTTCCTCCTCCTCTCCGCTATCAGATCCTGCAAATCCTTCCTCAATTGCATCTTCCTTATGCGCCTCTTCTCCGAGGACATCATTTCCAGCTTCAAATCTTCCTCGGCGTTTTTCTGCATCTGCAACAAACGGATAGGTATACGGATGAGCCAACGAAGACGACAAGGCTTACCATATTCTTGTAATAAGCGTCCTCGGCCGCCATCTGCCTCTTCATCTCTTCTCGTTCCCTCACTTGGCTGTCCAGGCCTCTCACCATGTCGATCCTCTGGCGGAAACGCTTTTCTACCTCTTTCTGTTCTCGCAATTCCGCAGATTCTATACGTTCCTGTTCCAATAGCTCCTGCTGGATGTCTTCCCTTTCTCTTTGTTTGGTCTGGAAGAAGATCCAAAGCGATAAATCATAAATTAAACGCAGATATCAAATTGTGATCTAAATAATAACTAAACAAACGCTGGGTTTAAAAGTGAAATATGAATAACTTTAAAAGCTCCAAATTTTAACTTAACAGTGATAGATCTAATGTCCCCATTTTTATTTGCTTATTAAATCAGTTGACGGCGATAAATCGTATGCAACAAGGTCTGAATACGGATCTGTTCCAGCTATATGCTGCATAATACTTGAATTGGTAACACTGATAAGCTTGGAAAAAGAGGAAAAGTGTCTGCCAATTCCATAGAAAATTTGCCTTAACCTAAACCTTCAAAAATTCTAGTGTACAGTATGCAAATCAGATTCTTATTGTCAGCACTCCTCCATACATCAGTGATAAGGATGGAAGCCCAACAAATCGCCAAACCGTTACCGATGTACACTTTCGAACAGTTGAGAGATGCAATGAAAAAAGCTGGCACAGTAGTGATAGATGTCAGGGAATCTGGCGAACTGAAAGAGACTGGAGTAATACCTGGAAGCATAAACATTCCTGTGGACAGCATAAAACGCGCTTTTTTGCATACGGATGCGCGAAATTTCAAGAATGAATACGGCATTGAGAAACCGGGCATCGACACTGAAATAATCGTATCGTGTCGATCTGGACGCAGAAGCGATTTAGTTCAGAGATTATTGGTTGGTTTTGGATTTCGAAGAGTTTTTAATTATTCGGGTGGTTGGTTGGATTGGGAGAAAAACACGAAATCCTTGAAAAAATAATACCAGGCATCCTTCACACAGAAAATTCGTGAAATTTCCAGTGTATATGTCAAAGAATGCATGTGATTGCCAGCACAATTAACCTAAAACTGTGATATGTCATAAAATCAAACAAGTATTTTTGAACTACCTGATGACTACAGGCATGAATTCTGTATTTTTCAAATAAACTTGCAGCCCACCAAAGGTTGAATGTTGATGTTTTCCCTCCTCAACCCTTATAACACAGCATTAGCGTCCTGTGCATGTCATTAACCATAACCTCATTTTTCCATGAAGATTAACTTCTACATTTGTTCCTCATTATTGGTTTGATATTGACTGATAAAGAATTAAAATATACAAGGTGACTTCGCTCTGACTTACTTAATTCAGATGTTGGTAACACTGTCATGAGTCAATAACACAAGCAAATTTTTAACCTCGCATCTAACAAACATTTTTTGTTAAAAGCTTTGATATCTTGTGGCATGAAATAATAGAGGATGCTCGCCAGATTATCATTCTCTAGACTTATGCACACTTCCTTGGGAAAAATGATGCACTGAAGAGGGAAGACACTGTTGTTATAGATGTAAGAGAAATTGACGAATTGAAACAGACTGGCGAAATTCCCGGAAGTATCAATATTCCTGTTGGTACCATCGAGAGAGCTTTCAAACATTTGGATAAAGAAAAATTCATGGAAGAGTATGGCGTAGAAAAACCCAGTTTGGACACCGAAATCGTTTTATCCTGTCAAGCTGGCAAAAGAAGCTTATTTGGTCAGAAATTATTGCAGGGTTTTGGATTCCGCAATGTTTACAATTATGAAGGCGGTTGGCTAGACTGGAAGAAAAATTTGAAATAGTAGCACCCCATTGTCTGAAGATTGATGAATTATGTGATAATTTATTGTACAAGTAGAATAAGTGTTATACTGAAATAAAATGATAAAATTAACCTGTTTTTCATTCAATTTAATTCAAAAAACTGCCCATTTCCTATCAAGTTAGTTCTGAATGATTTAATTTGTTGTCAAATCATACTAATGTGCCAAAATTATTAAATTATTTGTATTCTAGAAAATATTTCAGTTATTTTTCCGTAAACAGTATTGTGAGTAGAAAATTTCGAGATGTCATTTGGGGAGACTTTGGACGCCTCCATGGATTCCATGGAGGAAACCAGATTCAAGAAGAAACAAGGACCACTTATAAAAGAATTGCTGGCCAAAAAAAAAGTCCACTTTTCGCAAACAGAAATTGAATGCCTACTGATAATCTACTATAAACTGCAAAAAGATGGCCCTGAAAAGCAGCGAGCTGTGAGCAAAAACCAATTCAGGGACATTTTGCACAATGCTTTTGATATGACGGATGGTGCCATGATGGATCGCATCTTTTCGGCCCTAGATCGTGGTCCAAGCATTTACGTCTCGATGGAAACGTGGATATCGGCTCTATCACTATTCTTGAGGGGTAGCTTGGAGGAGAAAATATCCTATGCGTTCAACGTGGGAGACTTATAATTTTTTCAATATTAACTTTCTTATATGAATTTGTAATTTAGGTTTATGATTCCATGAATGATGGATATTTAGGAAGGGACACAATGTTCAACCTATTGAAATCATCCTTGGTCAGTCAGAGTGGTGAAGATGATGCTGAAGAAGCCGCTAAAGTAGAAATCATCGGTTGAATTAAATACTTAAAATTTTAATTCTAACTTTTTTTCAGGATCTAATAGAAGTTATCACGAAAAAGATGGATATCGATAGGGACGGTAGAATTTCTTTCCAAGATTTTAAAGAGACTGTAATGAAACAACCCATGATATTGCAAGCATTCGGTCAATGTCTACCTACAAGACTGGCAGCATATTCATTCGTCACCACATTCACTCCGAATCGAGGAAAACTCTAATTCAGAAACAAAACTCACCCTTTCTTCATACAGCCGTTTAGCTATCTTATCCACCATTTCCTCCCGTGCTTGTTCCTTACGCTGCTTTTCAATTTTTCTGTGAATAAATAACATTATCAATGATTCATATAGTGCATTCATTAAATGGAAGAAATAAAAATTGATAAGCTTGTAGTTTTGAATGAGTATTTCCTGGATTCATATAAGAAAAATGGTCAATTAATGAGAAGAATCAATAATGAAGTGAACCAAAGCTCAACAGCTGTGAGAAATTCAGTGTTGATGGATTTTTTTCTGAAATTGGTGCTTCTACAAGAAACGAGTTCTAGTTCCGTTTCCAATACAGAAAAGTGCAAATTTCTATAGCTTACTTTGCCTGTACATCTGATTGTTTAGAGAACATGTATTCTTGAATTTTCTTATTTTCTTCCTCAATCTGTTCCCTTTGCTTTTGTTTCCAATGTTCTTGGGCTTCCTTGAAAGCCACCATCTCAGACTTTGTTTTCTGCATTTTTAACCATTTCTCCTGAAGAGCTCTCTCGTCTTCCTGATGTATTCTCTCGACGACCTGGTCAATGAGTTTCTTTTCCCTAAGAAACTCCTCGTATTTGCATCTCTTCATTTTTTCTTTGAAGATCATCTGATCTTGCAGTTCTTTTTTATATTGGTGTTTTTTGTTTATTTCTTGTTGTTTCAGGTATCTGTCATATTCGATTTCGTTCACTCTTGCTTCCTCGAGAGCTTTGTTCATTTCTATTGTTCTCAACTGTATGAATCAACGGTCATTTAAAGCGGAATTCCATAATACAAAAATGTTTGAAATGAAATAAATCTAATACCAGCGTTCTAGCACTATCATTCTTAATTAAGTAATGAGCGGGCACAGAAAAAATTCAACTATATTACCTTTTCAAGACGTCTCTTCTCTTCATTTTCAGCCATTTGAGCTCTCAACTCCCTCTTGGCATAAGCAGCTCTCAATTTTGTTTCAAGATCTTTGAGTTCATGGCTAGTTTCCCTCAGTATTTGTCTACAAAGTCACCATTATAAGCTATTTCGAAAAATTTTGGACTGTGTGAGATTCACTAAAATTCTGGTGGATACCTTTCCCGAATAGAGCATATTTCCTTCCTTCTAAGTTCATCTAATTCCCTGGCTAATGTTTCCTCTTGCTCCAGACTCCTTTCACGATAAGCTTCTCGTTCCCTTGCATTTTGCTCTTGATCTGCAGTCTCCTGCTCCTTCCTCTGAACTTGGAGTAATCTGATGAGATTTCTAGATTTATTCCTGTCTTCTACTGCAACCCTTTCTCTTTCTGTTGTTTCATAATAATTTCTCCTATCCAATTCTTTTTTCAGTTCCTTCTTGCCTGTATTGCTTAGAGCCTGGAATTAATGTAGTATATATTTATTGATCCTAATGAATTTTTATTGAGTCTTACCATTAGAAATTAAAGAAACAGTAGAAAGTCCAATTGAATAAGTTCTAAAAAGCAATTTTAGTTTTTTAAAATTGAAAGATGAATTGAAAATTGAAGGTTAATATAAACAATTTGATTTTTCTACCGTGGTCGTTTTTAAGGTAGGCGCACACTACTCTAATTTTAAGGGTAGATTTCGACGTTAGTTGGAAAATCCTACACTAGGGGGCGTCGTTCATATATCGTTCATACAGTGACTATATACTCCCCAGTATATAGTATATAGTCACTGTAATACTATAATATACTATAAATAGGGGTATATTTCAGTCACTGTAATAGGTTATACAGTGACTTATGGTTCATAACTAAAGATTGTAATATATGGAACAATTTAAACAGTTAAACTAGGAAAAGAAATCAAGTATAGATCAAGCTTGAGATGAAAGTGGCCTGATTTATGACTGAATAAAACTTATAATGAGCTTACTTAAACGCTATAGGAATTGACTTTTCTGGTAAGGCGAAATTTATGAAAATTTCATATATTAAGACTACTTCATTCTGACCTGTAACATCAATATGCTGGCGTGTTCTGGCAGTTTTACATTCAAAAACCTGAGGAAATTTCTCTCATAGACTTGAGATAAGGTAATAAGGATCGAAGGAGATGTAATTTGGTTGGAGAATCTTCACATTCTGATCGAAATCGTGTTGAGCATTGTGACAACTCTTCTTATTGTGTGAATTTGATGAACAATGAAAAACAATAACAGAGTTACCTATGGCAGTTTGCGCCTGTTCAGTAACCAATGATAAAATTTTCAAACCATGTGTTTATTTCATAGAATTTATGAACTTAACAAGCTTACAGAATTCAATCGTTGTTGAAACGTTTGTGAAACGATGCAAACGAATCATGAATTTTTGCTGTTGTTCGTAATGATTTTGAATAAGTATTTTTTGTGAGTTTACCTGAATCGCAAGAGGGTGGATTTAAAGGGTGAGTTTGAACTTATGGTACAACATTTTGCTCGGCCATTCGGAAATGCAAATGTATAATAATTAATATTTGAGATATGGCACAAATTATTTTTTGACAGGGCTTTTGATGAACATTTTCTCTATTTTATTTTAATCATCAATAAAGAAAAATCGAAAAGGATCTCAAGAGAAGTCTACGCTATTAACAATGAATATTTATTTTATTGTATTTACCTACAATTTACATTCAAATATGTTCTCCACCTACATAATCGAAACGAAATGGAATTGCACTAAGATATAGGAACTCCAGTTCCTGTTTTAGGTTGTGCACCAGTGAGATTATAACACATTGGTACCCACTGTGTGGTATTAGTTTTCATGGGTTCCAAGTACTTCTTGAAACTCTCGTAACTGGGACTATATCCATCTCCTTTGAATCTCCAAGGGACTGCTTTAGTTCCTGGAGTAGCTGATCTTCTGTACAAAATATTGACGTAATAGCCTTTTTTCGAATTCCTCCTGAGCTCGATCAAATACAAGGCACCATATTCGGGTATTCCGATACCCTCCAAACCAAGACCATACGTGAAATCGTAAAGCATCCATTCTGTCGAGAAGTAAATCATAAACTTCCTGTAGATCGTACTGGTAGTGCCAAAATCTTCTCCAGATATGGCGCGTTGAAACTGGTTTAAGAGCTGAGTGACCATGGGACCCGTTTGCACCTCTACCTCAAGAGGAGTCATTGAATTCAATTTAGTGTAGAGCACTATAGCTGGAAGAATTTGGGGGTAAACTTCTTCAGCCCATTTCGGCAACGGCAAGCCAAGTTTTTTCTCGCTGAACAAGGTATCGAAGAAAGGATATAATGATGGCAGTGTTATGTTTTCTCCTGCCATTTGGCTGAGGTAATCTAGGAGTGGCCCGTATTTCTTGATGATAGCTGGATACTCTGGAGAATCGAAAATCAGATTAGAGACAGCCTGATACTTTTTGGGACAGGGTTCCAACATATTCGTTTCTATGTCTTGGCTGTTGGGTGATCCATGTATCGGGATTGGTTGCCAGCGAATGCGATTGTTCCATATTTCCTCACCAACGGGTGGATAGAGACCAGCCAGCGTTGCTTCGCCAGTCATGTAGCACCTCTCGAAATCCACAGAATGGGCGTAGAGTTCGTCTGGTTTGTATTTTTCGGACAAGAACTTCGAATACTTCCTTCTGAGCCATTGACCCACGTGGAACATCTCTGTGATGCCGAGCTGTGGAGAATTCTCTGATTAGATCGCAGTATCAATCACATCTGACTATTGTTACTGAGATACAACATATTATTGAGAACTTTTTTCAAATCTTAGTGGAAGGACACGAAATTTCAAGTTTTCCAATCGATATTTGCTCGAATAGTGAATGGCAAATGGATGCCCATCCATACCTCCGAAACCATTGAACGGATTTTGCCCATCAACGAACTAAACCTAACCTGAAGCTGAAGATTTCAAGTCCCTAGCTTTTGTCTTTTATTTTGTTATCTAGAGCGTAGAATCTGTTTTCTCGAAATTATTCAAATATTGGCGCAAATTTTCCTCTACACATAGTTCCACCTTCACTAACAGGAAAATGCTTGTAGGATGGCAATGATACACGTGCAGCGATATGATTGTGTGATTTGATCTTTTTACTTCTTTTTCTCAGAGCCTCCTAAACGCATTCCAATAATTTTATCAAGGATTGATACTCACATTTGTCAAATCTCCCAATACGAATGGCCATGTGACATTACTGTAAGGGTCTGTGGGATAGAAAGAATTTGGTATCCTTGCGCCATGTCGGATCAACTAAAACACAAAGTTCCTGCAGACTAGATAAAAAAGGATTTAAGACATACTCACCGCTGACACAGCGATCAGTTCGTCTTCAGCCTTGCTTAAAACAAGCAGAGGCAGGAACGTCAAAATCTTGAACAGATACATTGCTGTTCTATTGTTGATAGCGAGGTAGAAAAGATTGAAATATATCAGGAAATTTGTATATCTAACCACCAGACTTATTTCATTTCTGAAACTTATCGTCGTTTGTTATCAGTTTTGTAGGTATATCAATAATTTTTTTCCATATTTCATTTCCACCCAGCTGTTAGGTTCAATGTGGTTCATTCTTATCTTTTTCATGGATACACATATTGAAATTGAAGGAAGCAATTGAATTCGTTTTGTGAAACCGAGGGAACTGAAGGTATAGAGAATAGGAAAGAATTAGTTCACCTGTGAACAATTCTACGGAATCCATTAATTTGTTGTAGGTTCTTTCAGATACGTACAATAGATAGATCAATAGATAGATAGGATTTTCTTTATTGAATGTATTAAAAATTGAACATGAAAAGTATCAGTGTATATTTATATGAGTTCTCTATCCCTTTTGAAAGATTTTGAAATCTTTTTGAAATTTAAATGCTTTTGCTCTGTTCCTTATTTCGATTCAGAGTGAATTAATTCACAATACCACCTTCATTACTTGGTATAAACGCAAAAATACAGGCCGTTCCTAAATATTAGGTACAAACGAAGAGGGAAGATTCCTTAAGTAACTTTAAGAAAAAGGTCCCATAAATATGGGATAGTAAACGTTTCGTTTTAGAGACACAGAATGTTGAAGTTTAAATTTGTTGATTGATATCTGAACAAGTTGTGAAAACACATCCATTATTAGATGTGTCAGAACTAACAAAGAATTTATTCACCACAGCTTACGAACTGAATTTTTAAAACAGTTTGAACTTTTATGAGGATTTCGAGAGAATCATTAGAAATTTTTTTCTCGACATCGGTAGCGGATACGACAAAACTACAAGTGACCTTAAAGTTATATTAAGTATAACAACAAAGATGGTTCTAACATTTTTTCTAATTTTTATATTTTTTTATTCTTCATCTTTGTACGAATCTATACTCACCAAGTAGATAAGCAAGTCCACTTTTTTAGGAATGAAAAGGATCTCAAACACAAGTCTACGCTATGAACAATGAAGATTAATTTTATTTTATATTTACCTATAACATACATTCAAATAATGTTCTTCGCCCATAGTTACTCACATAATCGAAGCAAAATTGAACTAAGATATAGGAACTCCAGTTGCTGTTTTAGGTTCTGCACCTGTGAGGTTATAACACAAGGGTACCCATTGGGTGGTGTTAATTTTCATAGGTTCTAAGTACTTCTTGAAACTCTCGTAACTGGGACTATATCCATCTCCTTTGAACCTCCAAGGGACAGCTTTAGTTCCTGGAGTGGCCGATCTTCTGTACAATATATTGACGTAATAGCCCTTTTTGGAATTCCTCCTGAGCTCGATCAAATACAAGGCACCATAATCGGGTATTCCTATACTTTCTAAACCAAGACCGTACGTGAAATCATAAAGCATCCATTCAGTCGAGAAGTAAATCATAAACTTTCTGTAGATCGTACTGGTTGTGCCAAAATCTTCTCCAGATATGGCGCGTTGAAACTGGTTCAAGAGCTGAGTGACCATGGGACCTGTTTGCACCTCTACCTCGAGAGGAGTCAATGAATTCAATTTAGTGTAGAGCACTATAGCTGGAATTATTTCGGGGTAGATTTCTTCAGCCCATTTCGGCAACTGCAAGCCAAGCTTTTTCTCGCTGAATAAGGTGTCGAAGAACCCATATAACGACGAAAGTGTTAGGTTCTCTCCGGACATTTTACTGAGGTAATCTAGGAGTGGCCCGTATTTCTTGATGATAGCTGGATACTCCGGAGATTCGTAAATCAGATTTAATGCTGCCTGGAACTTATTAGGGCAGGGTTCTAACACGTTCGCTTCTATGTCTTGGCTGTTGGGTGATCCATGTATAGGAATTGGTTGCCAGAGAATGCGACTGTTCCATATTTCCTCACCAACGGGTGGATAGAGACCAGCCAGCGTTGCTTCGCCAGTCATGTAGCACCTATCGAAATCTACAGAATGGGCGTATAGTTCGTCTGGTTTGTATTTTTCAGATAAGAACTTTGAATATTTCCTTCTCAGCCATTGGCCCACGTGGAACATCTCTTTGACGCCGAGCTGTAAAGAATTCTAGTATTAGATCGCAGAATGAATGATGAATGACAAATAGTTACTGAGATACAACATATTTGTTCTTTTCAAATCTCTTAAACGCGTCGTTCCAGTAATTTCATGTAAGATTGATACTTACATTGGTCAAATCTCCCGAAACAAAAGGCCAGGTAACATTGATGTAAGGGTCTGTCGGATAGAAAGAACTAGGAATCTTCATGCCATGTCGGATCAACTAAAAAAGGGTTCGTCTAGAATAGATACAAAAGAATTTAAACCATATACCTACTCACCGCTGAGACAGCGATAAGTTCGTCTTCAGCCTTGCATAAAACAAGCAGAGGCAGGAACGTCAAAATCTTGAACAGATACATTACGGTAGGTTGTTTACCGTGCACTAGTTCGGTAGGAAAGAATCAGGAAGTTTTTGTATCTAAACACCAGAATTATTTCATTTCAGTAATTTATCGTCATTTGTTATCAGTTAAAGGTATTCAAAATTCAATTCCTATATTTCTACTAAGCTGCCATCTATCGAGTTCAATGTGGTTCATTCTTATCTTTCGCATGGACAGGAATATCTACCTTGAAGGAAGAAATATAGAATTCGTTTTCTGAAATGGAAACCAAAGGTGATAAGATCTATGTTTCAACTTTTCATTGAACCTACTCCTCAATTCAAAGCAACTTCATTCACAAAACATCCTTCATTTGGTATATATCTGTTTTTTCATCTTTTCTCACCAATCACAAATTTTTCACTATATTTATTTTTAGGCTTTTTATTCTACTCACTTCAATCTCTCTCCAACTTCTCTGTATGAACATTCATTTTTTTGAAAAGAATGTGAAGTGTTTTGATATGACAACACAAAATAAAAAATTTTATTAAACGAATGAAGGCATTTGATTTATAGTGAACGTTTTTGAATAACCTTGTATGAGAATAAGAAAAATATCTCCCTATTTTGAAAATCCAAATCAATTGTAGTTTTCTGCGAAGTATTTCTATCGATAATCCAGTTTTTATCTGCCATCCTCTGCATTCTGATTCAAATATCTGAAATTCTGTCTATCAATATAAGTTCAAATGAATAAGCCCGCAAAAATAGTACACACATGGGAGAATGCTACAGCAAGTATAGTACCTATAGCGTCTGGACGTTTTAATTATTTATTCATTAGTTCACAAGCGACAATAATTTCTGTAGATTGTAGGTTTAAGGTTCAGGATTGTCCACTCACTTCAAGGTCAGGCATAGGAAATTTAATAGGACAATCTTTCTTAGATAGTTTACTCAATACTTAAAAATAAATAAGCCATCATTGGACCAAAGTCGAATGGATCTAGGATATAGGAACTCCAGTCGCTGTTCTAGCTACTGAGTCAGTGTAATTATAACAATATTTCACCCACTGCGTGGTATTCGTCTTCATGGGTTCTAAGTATTTCTTGAAACTCTCGTAACTGGGACTATATCCACCTCCTTTGAACCTCCAAGGGACAGCTTTTGCTCCCGGGCTGGCCGATCTTCTGTATAATATGTTGACGTAATAGGCTTTTTTCGAATTCCTCCTGAGCTCGATCAAATACATGGCACCAAATTCCAGTATTCCGACACCTTCCAAACCAAGACCGTACGTGAAATCGTAAAGCATCCATTCAGTCGAAAAGTAAGCCATGAACTTCCTGTAAATTGTTCTGGTTGAGCCGAAATCTTCTCCAGATATGGCGCGTTGGAACTGGTTCAAGATCTGCGTCACCAAAGCACCAGTTTGTACCTCTACTTCGAGAGGAGTCATTGAATTCATTTTAGTGTAGAGAACTACAACTGGAAGTATTTGGGGAAAGACTTCTTCAGCCCATTTCGGCAACGGCAAGCCAAGTTTTTTCTCGCTGAATAAGGTGTCGAAGAGAGGATATAGCGATGGAATTGTTATGTTCTCTCCGGACATTTGGCTAAGGTAATCCAGGAGTGGACCGTATTTCTTGATGATGGCTGGATACTCTGGAGAATCGAAAATCAGATCAGAATCAACCTGGAACTTATTGGGACAGGGCTTTAACACGTTCGTTTCTATGTCTTGCGTGATAGGTGATCCATGTATAGGAATTGGTTGCCAGCGAATGCGATTGTTCCATATTTCCTCACCAACTGGTGGATAGAGACCAGCCAGCGTTGCTTCTCCGGTCATGTAACACCTGCCGTAATCCACAGAATGGGCGTATAGTTCGTCTGGTTTGTATTTCTCTGACAAGAATTTGGAATATTTCCTTCTCAGCCATTGACCCACGTGGAACATCTCTTTGACCCCGAGCTGTGAAGAATTTTCTAATTAGATCGCAGAACGAATCATGAATAAAATACACTCCAGGAGAAAAAAAATTTAGAAACAAAATGTTCACCGAATTCATTATAAAATAGCCTTTTAAGGTGTGCATCGATTTTGATCATTTTGTTGTCTCTTATAGTTTATCACCTGATGTCGAGTCTGCAAAAATTTCAATTGAATTTGATGTTATACAGGGTAAAACTGAAAGTTGCAATTTCCTCTAAATTATTGAACACCCTGTGATGGTAACTAGTGACGCAAGGATGGGTCTATAGATGAGTTCTGGAAGCCTGATCTTCTCATAACATTTTCTTGTTTAATTCACGTCAATAGCTCGTTCCTGAAAGGAGATAAGCAATTTCCCTTACGATTTTTTCTCGAAATTCCTCGAAATTTTGTGGTGATATTGAAAAAAAATCAGACTCTAAACCTTCCCAGAAAATTTCAAGTCCTCGGCTGGATGGCTGGATAAAATTGAATTCGACGTCGAATTATTCATCAACGAGTCCAACCCAATCATTTTCTGATCAACATTGTGAAATCTTTCGTTCCTAGGAACAAAAATCATATATAATTTTGGGAAATATTCGAATAGTGATCAGCGAATCGGTTATTGAATTGATTCGACGAAATAGTATGATTTCCAATGCACACAAATGAAGATGGTACGGAAATAAAACACGCGTGCGTGCTCATATTGCAGTTAGAATTATGAAGTTTTACTCTTTCAAGTTTGATTTCACCAAGCCAGTATTTGTAATTATAATTGTAAGATTGATACTCACATTTGTCAAATCTCCCAATACAAATGGCCAGGTAGCATTTCTGTATGGGTCTGTGGGATAGAAAGAATTTGGTATCCTTGCACCATGTCGAATCAGCTAAAAAAGAAATTTCCTCTAGACCTAGCTAGACTAAAGAAGAAAAAAGATTCAAAAAACATACCGCTGACACAGCGATCAGTTCGTCTTCAGCCTTGCATGAAACAAGCAGAGGCAGGAAAGTCAAAATTTTGAACAGGTACATCACACGGCCACTATTGTTGATATTGCAATCGAGTACCTGTATCGAAATATATAAGGAAGTTTGTACCTATATCTAAACCACCATTATTGAATTTTTCAAACTTATCGTCGTTTGGTATCAGTTATTGTGTAGATATACAGGGTAAGCCTTTTGACACGTACAAATTAACAGTAGATTCTTGAGGTCAAAAGAAACACTTTTTTTCTATACCATTTTTTCCGATTCGGCCCTGATAAAAAGATATTGGCCTTTTTAAGTTTTCATAATGAGCTGTGCCACACCTGGAAAAACAGAATCACCATCAGAATAACTAGCTAAATCTGTGACACTACACACCTGTGGATTTTTTAAACAGAGTTGTATTGAGCCAAAGTACCCAATTTTTCAAGTTCCACAGAGACCTTTTAATTTTTGAAAATCAAATTACTCGAAAACGGCGCAATATACGAGCAATATACTTTTATTTTACAAAACGTTCAAATATTCATTAAATATGTCCAATTTATTAGTTTCAAGAGTTGGATTTTTTGAATTTTTGGCATTCTTATGGTACGTAATAATCATAATAAGAAAACTGGAAGACGTCTGGGTGATATCTGTGTTCTAAAAAAAAGATTAATCAAATAAATAAAAAACTATATTCCGAAATTCATTTCATTCGAAAAAACCGTTTGTGAGAACTAAAATTTTTCAACAGCTTGTATCTTTAAAACCGAGCCGATTCGGAAAAAATGGTAAGGAAAAAAGTGTTTCTTTTGACCTCACGAATCTACTGTTAAAATATTTGTACGAGTCAAAGACTCAGCCTGTATATATCGATAAGTTTTTTTTCAGATTGCGGTTCATTCTTCTCTTTTCCGTGAATATACATCGAAGGGAGAAATTAAAACGACAAAATTCAAATCTATAAATATTTTTCATTGAGCTTATTGAAGATTCAAAGTATCTGTAACTATTTATTTATGTAGGTAAGTTCCCTATCACTTTTTTAAGTTATTGAAATCTTCTGTTTTTTTTAAGGTTTCAGTTTTTTAATATCCTTTAATTGAGAGAAGATTCTTTCACTATACAACCTCCATATGAGGTATTGCCTATAGTGCCCATTTTTCATTACCAGAGTTTTTAAACTCAGTGCTGTGATAGGTTTATTTTAAAACTTCCTATAACCTCTTCATATCTCCACAACTTCTTTACGTGAAGTTGGTACAAATGCAATAACTATGCACGTTTTTAATATCTTCTATTTACATCAGATATGGCATGCATATAAACTACCGAATAACGCACTTGAATCGATTGTATTAGTTTCCGAAATACCTTGTATATAAAACAATATTTGATATGGAGACGACAATTCCAAGAATTGCTGAGACATATATACACAAACTGTAGACCGGTTTCGGTATAATTACCCCATTGAACTAAAGAAACTTTCTTTAGTTCAATGAATTACCCTCATCAGTACAGCGCAGTGTAACACATCTCAACGGGAGGATGATCATATTAGATATTTCCGTGGTGCCCGCGGCACTTTACGGCGGAGTACTGTGTGCTCCGGGTGCAGGTCTTAAAACAATATTATCAAATAAAATCTCCTTCCTCTATTAATTGAGTTGTATAGTTTCTGACAGGAAGACAAATCGAGTGTAGTGATAATTTCCGGAAGAAATAAAACATCAGATGGATATGCATTTTATTCAACTTTATTAATTTATAATTCTTTTATAAAGTTTTATATGAATTGGATAGATATCAAATAAATCCAAGTCAATACAATTGTTTTGCACTAAAATATCATGCTATATTTCTATACGTTGTAAAATAGTCCTATTGAATTGGATTTAATAGATAAAAGTTAGTAATAATAATCGAGTTGGGGCATGGTCACCAAACAGATATCCAATATAATGATAATTTCAATGGATTATGTAAATAGTTTGAGCATTAAAAATGTGCTCGACCATGCCTTGATACCTCAACTTGGACTGCATATTATCCATATTTAAATTACATAATAGATACTGTTATTATACAATATAATTATATTAATTGATATAGCGAATTTTACAAACTGTTTGAATAATAGAAAAGTTGAAGGAAAATGGATCAAAATAAATAATGATGTGAAGATTTCAAGGTAGAAAATTCCAGTAAGTTTCTATCCTTCATAATAATATATTTTTACAATATAGTATTACAAGATTTTCAGTAGTTTATAAATATTCAAATTCAATTAGCTACTACATAGTATTAGATGATAGTAATAAGATTTACTTCTCAATATTTTGTGTGAATTGTTATCTATTAGTACTGACATTCAGATTTAATGGTTTGGATTGTTTATGGGTATCGATGAATCTTGATGATTTCTATATATTTATCCTCATCGTTCGAATTTTTACATGTTCTCTGGATTATTATTGATACAACTGAACAAATACATATTTTCACCTCTTATGTACAAGAATTGTTTACTCACACCATTAAGGTTATTTAACCACCTAATTTAAAACAATTTTTACAAGTAAATCTGGTTGATAGTTTTATTTGATAGACAGAACTTGAGAAAATTAAGGATTATTTTACTGCACCTTCACCTCTGAATTGATATTAAACATTTTCTCCCCATATAATCAAAAAAGAATGAGTTCAATATCAACAATAAGAGATGAACACATAATTATAGAAAGAAGAGTAACATAAAACAATGAATGAAGTGTAATTTATAAAAAAATGGATTTGATATGTCATCTAGATTTGAAATTATTTCAAATTTCCTATAAATGAAGAAATAATTTCTTGCATTTCCATAATATATCATCGTCCCTATTCAATCATTTGAAATTCTGTCTATCAATAAGAAAGTTCGAATGAATAACCTGCGGAAATATTCAACGTCACAAAAATGGTACGCTTAGCGAAAGTGCTACATCGAGTAGCTTGCCTTAAGAGATTATTGTCTGGACATGGCAATTGACTAGAATAAATAAGGTTTATTCCAATGAAGTGTTCCCACTCTCGAATATATATACATACAGTTTCTGCAGAGAACATGTAAAATTTCCAAGTGATGATTGCTGTGTTGATTATAGGTATAGGATTGCCCACTTTCTTTTAGGTCAAGCATATAGGAAATGAAAAAATTTTTCCGCTTCAAAGCTATAACTGTCAAGAAAAGTTTACTAGTAACCTAAAGAATTGATGATTCTTGATTTTGAATATCGGAGGAATCTAGATTAATTCTATTATTGTTTGTTTTTGTTGCGAGTTTGCTGAGGATAGTGATTTATTCCAGTTTTATATGTATATCATATTATTAGTTATTCACTGCTCATATCTGAATAAATAGTTCACTCAATAAATAAAAATAAATAAGATATAACAGTTATTAAATAGTTCAAATATTCCAACTTTAATCTACAAAAATAAATAACTGCATTGGAAATAAACAAATAAATGACTAGAACAGAAGATGAATTATTTGGAGTTAGCCTCATCTCGTTTTAAGCCAAATCCGAGAAAATAACATTTGTTGGTCCCAATTTTCAACATTGGGGATCTGCAATTTTTATGTATATATCGTATTCTGAATATTTATCTTTTTCATCCAAACCGAGATCATTCTGAGCTTTTTGAATGTGATACTTTGGGGTCGCATATCTGTTCCTGTTCATATCTCCATGTACCACAACACATAATAATATATTGATAGATTTTCTCAAAAAGCCAACAAACAAATTTTAACTGCCAATAGTCAATACCTGATATCAACCTGAGAAATTATCTCGAGAAAGAAAATATATAAGTAAGTCTATAAACATAAATCAACTTGAAAATATAGATAAGCTACAATGGTCTCTGGCGCCATCTGTTAGGATGGTACACTAACACTAAACACTTAAATTCATTCTAAAATTGACGGTTGAGTATCGCTGCATTTGAGGCAAGCTGATCGCAATCACTCCGTTGTTTCTAGAATGGGCTATCTATTTGTTCAATTGGTCTATGGTCTATAAACAGTTGTTTTAAAAGGAATCTGCGATGTTTCACAGCAGTCTGAAATTTTATATTCTTCTTTTTCTGATATTCAGAGAAATTTTTTTTGACTGAACTTTTCGCCCTATTCTGAACTTAAATTTGCTCAGCCGCTTCAGCTTATTTATACAGCGTGACTCATTAGGAAATGCGCATACAAAACCAGGGTATCATTCTTTATTATTACCCAGATTTATTGTTTTTCCTCATTTTTTCTATTAATCATAACTTATAAACCACACTACACATTTTCGTAATTTGATTGGTACGTTTTTTGTCCGGAATACTGTCAATTGAAATGAGGAAAAATTTCGTATTGCAGGTCCGGCCTCAAAAAATTAATTCAGATTCACAGTCTTGAACTAGGCCGACCCTGGAATAAGACTTTCGTTATTATTTCTGTAGAATCCACTGGGGACAGAGAATATAAGGACCAAATATCAGAGAAATATGTAGGGTGGTTCATAAGTTAGATTAATTGAATAAATGAGGTGAATCTAAAACCCCTTGTATCTTGGTGAAAAAGGACGATAGATCTATAAAATTGGGTTATTTAGAAGAACCTCGCTGTCCCTATCTACCCTGTGTGTATGAGCAATTCCCAATTAATCAAATCAGGATCTATTATTGTGGTGTTTGGTTATGGTATCAAACAGACGATGGTATTATCTGAAAATTCACTGAAACAGGAAGAGATATGTCCGATGCCGTATCACCAGGAGGCATTTCCGATAAACGCCTCCCTTAATTGATAATATTCTCGAGGTATTAATCATAACTCAGCTGACTATACCTATTCCAGCTATGTTCGAGCTTACCTACTAATCTCATATAAAATCGTTAGTCGGAATTCAAAACGACTCTGGTGACGACTAGAGCGACAAAATAACGGCAATGAGAAAGCCTCCCTAAATATGAATTATTCAGATTATCAAATATAAAATATAATTTTTACCCTCGAAATGCTAGGATGTCGTTCGGAACTGATGATCAGAACGGACTATATTTTGTATAAAACGGTGCCATATTATGACTCCATATTTACAGCGCAATGGTATATGTGATGGCACGATGGGGATGGCGTCCAGCTAGGGACGCGTCCGTAGGTACATTTACTAATATATAAATACGACGACGCCATCTTAAAGATGAGAAACAGTTACGTAAATAATTGCAAAAACATACCCTGTATCCTAGAATCACTTCGCTGCTTTTTTTTTTAATATTATGATTATTATCCGCTCTTGTCATCCGTGATCATACAGAATTTTGTCTCTCTACTTCACTGAAAAAC
Organism: Coccinella septempunctata; assembly: GCF_907165205.1. Lineage (NCBI taxonomy): Eukaryota > Metazoa > Arthropoda > Insecta > Coleoptera > Coccinellidae > Coccinella > Coccinella septempunctata. The sequence continues at coordinate 27,769,774 of NC_058194.1, forward strand.
CAAAGTGGCGAAAGCGCCTATCCAGCGTCAGCGAATCTATTCATTTCTCTCCCGAAATTTTTTTCGCTTGTAGGCCGAATATGGACTTTCCCCAAAGGCCAACGGAGCCTCCCCCACTCTCAGTTCTATATAGGAATGACAAATAGCAAGCGTGGAATGCACTACTTCTAAAAAACCAACTTTTCAAATTTTAGCAAAATTTCTTCTGATGTTAGGTACAAAATTAATGGTAATAATATAAAACAATACAAAAAATATGTTCACCTAATGGTGTCAGTCGATCTGTGTTTAGTAATATTGCACAATATATTTCAGCTGAAAAGAAAAATATATGTATATTAAATTCAATAGTTACTCTATATTATGATCACTAAATATATGCCTTAAATACTAAAACTATACGTGAACCAACCCGATATTCCGCCCTCTCAGAAATTCAAGATATACAAGGGACTTTTTTAAACAATGAAGCCATCTACTTTTGTACTGCGCAAGTTAGTCTAATGCTTCCTTGAAATAAACAAATCTACGCTTCCTCCAAAATCAACCGTGATGGCCAATAATAACTATCGTCCGTTAAGAGATCAAGTTTATCAGGTTAGTTCAAGGTACCCCTAAATTATATCTATTCATACTAATACGCAATCATTGCGTAAATGGATAATTTGACTAGAGCGATACACCTCAGTGTACCTGATGATAGGACAGTTTGTTAGTCCCAAAAAAGCGTCAACTAACTCCTCAACAACTATTTTGGCTGAAACGCACAACTTTCTTCTGATATATAAACCTATAAATAGATAAAATTATCAATAAATCGAGAACGTATTGTTCTAAAACCGATAATAATCCCTAAGCATACAGGATGTCCAAAAACTTTCAGAATGAAAATTCTTTCTCGATAAATACGATGTCATCTTTTAAAGCAAAATTTACAATAGTCAGGGAAGAGTTTGAGGATATCGATCCGATCGGGAATATGTACAACATTTTTAACATCTTTACATGCGTCGAAACAGCTCGATATGTGCATGACAAATAAAAAAATTCCATCAAATTTCTTGCGGTGGTATGAAGAGGCTCAGATCGTTATTCCCTAGTAGTGCCTTCAGTCTTTATTGAAAAGATATTTGGAGGTGAGACAACAATTAAATAACGAATACTCTCCATGTCTTGACTCGTTTCGTTGGAGGAAACAAGTTTCGACCAGTAATTGTTAAACTGATTAACAAAAAAAACATGAACTTCTTCCATTCTCTACATCATTATGCCTATGATGGATTAAGTTTAGACTAGTAACTGGGAAGATACATATATAAACTTCTGACAATCAATCAGATATTACCATACCAATTTGAGTATGATGGCGTGGAAGTTTCGACTAGTAATTGTGGAGGAAATTCACCCCGCTGGTTTTCACGCCATTGCGATGTAGAGGAAGTGAAGAGGTTCACTGGTAACTGCAGAGAAACTGGTGGTTATCTGACAATAAGTCTTTTTACTACTTTGAGTATGAATGAAGGGGAAATTCGACTAGTAATTGTGGAGGAACTCAAGTAATTCTCCATTTTCATTGCAGGGGAGTAAAAAGATCAGACTAGTAAGAAGAGTTTAGACTAGTAATTGTGGAGGAACTCAAGTAAGAAATATGAACTATTTTCAGTTAGTCTTCACACAACCGCCATAATAAGGAAGCAAAATTTTTAGACTAGTAACTGCGGATGAACCGAAAATGAAAACAATTCATTATTCTCCACTCTTGTTTCGACTAGTAATTGTGGAGGAAATTGTAACAATAGGTCTTTTTACTACTTTGAGTAGGAATGAAGGGGAAATTCGACTAGTAATTATGGAGGAACTAAAGTAAAAATACGTTATTATCCATTTTTATTGCAAGGAAGTAAAAAGATCAGACTAGTAAAATGAGTTTAGACTAGTAATCGTGAAGGAACTCAAGTAAGAAATATGAACTTTTTTCAGTCTTCACACCACCTTCATAACGAGGAAGCAAAATTTTTAGACTAGTAACTGCGGATGAACCGAAAATGGAAACAATAAGTTTATTCTCCACTTTAGTTTCGACTAGTAATTGTGAAGGAACCGCAGTTGAAAAAGTGGATTATCTGTCCCTTCCCTTGCATAAAATTCTCTATACACAATGAAGAACTTAGCGGAATAAAGGCCTATCAAATACTTATCCGATAGTAGTTTTGGCTCTTTCTTTAGTTATATGATAACATGATCTAATATGATACTTATAACTATATAATTCGGATGGAGCCAGCTTAAAGGTAATTTCATTCTGAAAGCTCACAGATAGGATCGTGTCCACCAGCTCACATGGTAATTTACGGAAACTTCGACCAACCTCAAGCTCTATATAACTTAAGTGTTACCTCTACATCTTTCCTGCATTTATATTTTAGTATATAGTTGGTACTTTTTTATGGATTATGTCACTTAACAATAGTAGAAACATTATAGCTATTTTTTGTATATAATATTGTTAATAAATATAAATATGTTATGGTTCACATGGCTCTGTAGCCGCTTCACCATGGGCTTCTTAATTTAAGTACTCCGAGCTAGGTATGCGCTGTGAGAAGCTAAGAATCACAGTAGGCACGACTAGGCTAATTTGGCAACGTTGCGGCCGGCGGCGACAAGTCTCGGAGGAGTTTCTTATATATTCAATTAGGTATAAGTAGATTAACACACAATACACACAACGAATCAATTAGAAATTGTCTCAAAATATAGAGGTACAGTTTATTTACGAACGAGAAGACGAAACGGCCTGTACAATCAAACACTGATTTGTTATTTAGTCACAGCCCATTTGGAATTTCTCGAAGTGCGAGAGCTGCCGCGGCCGCGCCGCGCATGCTCGGAGTTCCGCTAGAAGTGCCTCAGTTTGTTTTTACCTAATTATCAATAATTAATAAAAATAAATTAAAATATAATATTATGTGGTATAATATTATATAATATGCGTAATATTGGAGATTAATATCTAGTATACTCTAATGGCTGTAGGGCGGTTGCGCAGAGCATCTCATCGCCTCTGTTGAGATCTGGATTTAGCTGAGGTTAATACGGCCTATTCGCGTCCTTTGGCCTCTTCAGTTGCACCTTGAGTCTCTTCATGCCTATTTGGAAGCCGTTCATGGCTTGGATGGCTGCTTGAGCGCTTGTGGGGTTGTCGAATGATACAAACCCTATAAACATGAAACAATCAGTTATTTTCTCGAAATTCTGCCAACGTATTGAAAAAACCATACAGTTTGCATGGAAAATGGATAATAGAATACATGAGTGTGTGGACAATGTTTAAAGACTTTATTATTGATATAGCCCCAAAGAAAGGCGCAGATGCTCAAACAGGTGAGCCCACGTCCCCTCTCAGTGAGATCAGCCATCACTGTCATCATCTGTCACAAAACTGCTAATGATATTCGAGCTCTGTTGGCTGTAGCCGCATTCTGCTGTCAGATGTCACTCAGACCAGAGACAAGAGACCCTTTCTCTATGGCTCAGACCGTGTTCTTCAGCAAAACAAAACAAACAACGAAAATTACGAATACTCACCGAAACATTTACTCTGATTTGTGGCACGATCAATGAATACTTTCGAACTTATCACGTTTCCGAAAGGTAGAAACATCTGCATGAGTTCGGCGTCGCCGAATTCCTGGGGTAAGTGATATATAAACAAATTACATCCTTCTGGACCAGATATGGAACAACCTGTAGATGAAACGACATTAGTGCGAAACCGGAATCGGGAGGGCTCTATTCAATTATACGCACGAAATTGAATATTTCATCAGGTAGACAGAATGGCATAAGGGCCAAATTGGATTTAATAAATGATAAAATCGAAATTAAACTATTCGAAGTATGAACTGACAGCGCACACGTCAGTGCGAAATTCAATTTGTTTCGTTTTTTGCGCGGACTTTGTGTTGGATTTTATCCAATTTGTCGGCGCTTTGATCTGCGATCCGTCGAATAATTTTGGGGCTCGTAGGCAATCTGTACACCTGATGGAATTTTCTCGACGTGTCCGTTACTTTTTCGGCATTTTTCTCCAGACAATCGAATTCTTATTGCAACTTATTTGGAGGATAAGAAATAAAAACTGCTTGCTCATTTTTCTGTATCGTTGGAGCTCGCTCAGGCCCTGAATAACTTTCTGTGGCCTTCTGGTGGATCAGAAGATTCTAAGTAGATTAAGTTAAATCAAATTAAAAAATTATAGTCCGGACCTGAGCATCGTCATATAACTTAAATATACAAGAATATACCATTATAAAAAGAGAATGAATCAAGAAATAAGTTCTGGCTTAATGAGAAACTAAAATTACTCAGCAAACGCTCCTGGAGAAACTTGTAAAAAGCAAACTTTCGTCCCATTTCTCCAATATGGCCTAATTTCAAGTTTCTCCTAAAAACTTCACATTATATAATACATCGAAGAAACAAAGAGGAAATAACGATTTTAGCCAAAACCAACAGAATATATTCATACCACATTTAGAAGAATGCAACAGTTAAACACTTAAACATTAAGAATAGAAACAAGAAGTATATTGTCAAAAATAATTCGTTAAGCAATTCGTTTATGAGAATGATGTAGAAGATTTCGATAAGGTGAAAGTCTTTCAGACTAGTAGTATCCACCTTTCTATAAATTGATTCGAAGAATGAAGTCTTCTTTGCTCTAACTGAAGAATAATTTTCTCTTGGGTTATACAATACCATTGAGTATTAATTGGGTTATTAACTGGGTTGAATACTCAAAGGTACAATACCCAACTCCAACAATCATTTATGTGCGTTATTTAAATCTTAAATGATAGTTTTTCAATAATAATTCAATAATAAAGAGGGTATTGTTTTATACAAATAGCCATAATCTTTGAGGCACTATTTTTACAAAGGTATTAACTTCTCACGAACGGTACTAAGTACGGCCGTGTCTTCTCTAGAGTTAACGAGAGTTCTCGGGAAGCGAATTTTGTTGATATTTGAATGGCGACCAGTCAGAGTAGTAAGGAATTGTAGAAGGAAGAGGTGATAAAGCAACAAGTTTAAAAATAAATTGATGTGTAGCATATTAATTCTTATTATTGTTTTGTAATCATTGTATCTTGATAATAACAGTAGGTGCCATACAATTTTGTTTTTTATCAGTATAAATTTCAGGTATATAATGTGTAAAAGTCCATTCCAATTGGACGAGAGGTTGAAATAACGCCTCGAAAGAGATAGGAAGGACTAGAATCACCGCTGAAAAATATTTATTCGGCCCATAAAAATTTTACTCGGCCGCATTTTAGGGCAATTTCATTGCCGCGTCTCCCCTGGAAACTGACGCAATAAAACCAATGCGAAGAATAGTAATATGGCCATAATCAAGGAGAGTTCCATATTCTGCATTTTAAATGTCACGGTTTTAGCTTCGTATTATCAAGGACGTTAACTGAAAATGGTCCAGTTTTTATTCCTTCTCGCCCTTTTGAGTGTTTATGCGCGCCTCTCACGGTCTGCGCGTAAAGAATTCAAGGGGCAATAAGTACGGAAAAGTTTGATTGCGGAAATATAGACCTATTTCGATAGATCGAACGGTTTTTCAGAGGCTGTTATAATAACCTTGAGTGTACGAAGGACTGAAACGCGGTAAAGGTTAAACATTGAAAGGAGAATTAAATAATGATGATACTCGAGTGAATTTTCTTGTTACAGCGACTGACTCATGTCCAAAAATCAATTTGCGAGTGGGTAAATAAGGCACTGAATCTCCTTCATGCATATCTTCAGAAATTTCCTACATATTTTACTCTGACAGACTCGTGCTCCAGAATGGAATCAACGAAAATTGTTAATAAATATTCATTGCAGCCCCCCCAAACTTCCAGGGTGAAATTATGGTGGATAATAATTCAGAGACCCTTTCTCCACGGTAGAAAAAATCCCAGAGCAAATTTACCGTATTATTTTATATAAAATATCCGAATCCGTCCTATTTTCGTGGAAAATACGATATCGTTTGTAGTTCCTGGAGGCTGTTGGGCATAGTTTATGAGCAATGACCCTCCACACTGAGGACAAGGGGATTGGAAAATATCGAGATTCTCCACAAGAGGAGATGTTATCCAGTAGTTGAGCTGTTCGTTTGGAAAATATTGAATTCAGCATTGAATGTACTCGTAGTTACAATCACAACTTCAACTAAAATTTTTTTGAGTAAAATATTGAGTTTTTCAACTGTTTCACAATAGTAAACAAAGTGATCTCATTTTCAATTTCCCTGAACGAAAAACCTTTGTTGAATTTGCATAATTAGAGCCCACAGCATGATTACTATTTTGCCAACCCACTCTTGGTTATTGAATTTGTTTATTGGGTTTTATTTGCTCCATTTATTACGAGTCAATTCCTGGTTTACTAGAAAGGTGGGTAAGGAACTTCGATAATCTATTCAGATCAGAGGCACTGAAGCCAATACCCACGTGAAAATCAATCTTTCAGAAAAGCAACCTTCTACATCATTCAGCAACGTAAAGGTGAGTTCTATTAGTTCTTACCTTCTCTTTGTGCAGGAGCCACAGCCGACATCGGTTGGGGAATGGCCTGTGGGAATTGGCCATAAACGGCGGGATAAGCTGCTGACAAATATAAACGAATCACACACATACTGAACAATTGATGCATCCAAACATGCCAATTATGCAACTGATATGTTCATGTTTGGGTATTGGATACGATATACGTCGTTCCAGTTCAACAGCTATCGCAATTAGCAGTGGCGGTTTTCGTGAATGACCAACGATTTACCAAACAGTCATTGTGTCTCTCTTTTGGAGACATTCTTCGAATGTTTTGCTGATGTACACTTCACTTTCCGGAGACAGTTCGTAATTTTAATATGTAGCAATAATAGAGACACTATTTTTCATCATATCTGTATGCTCGAGAAAAACACCCTCACCCAAATTCTGAAATAAGCCAAGAATACTGCACTCTGCAGAGCTGTTGAACTGGAACATGTAAAAATATCGATATGCTTATCGAAATAACGTTTGATATCTCCATGATGAATACGAAATAATTAAAGCAACATCCAACACGATGGTGTATAACATCGAACAAAGAAGTGATGTCAAGCTACACTTAAAACACTTCTGACATTTAATAATATCGATGTAACAGTTGGCAATCAGAATTTTCTACTCACCAACACCAGGATAAGGCTGCATGCCTGGATATGCTGCGTGTTGTAAGGCTGGCTCTCCGTTTGGTAATCCTTGTGCGGATATAGATAAATGTAGTGCGTCTGGAAAATTCCACAATTTCAGAAAACACAAACACAAGCACGTCATGTATTATTATGTTGAATGAGAGCAATTGCAATTTCTGGACAACATTTTATTCATTATTGTTGGTGATGTAGGTTGGCTAGAGTTCAGACTTACAGAACTCTGACCAGGTATATGTATTGTTCTTGTGCCCTACCCTGTTGAATTTCGTCACTTCATGAGGATCAAGATCTGTTTTATGTATGTACCACAAGCAAGCACATACACATTACTTGTCAAATATTACCCAGTCAGCAGTCATACGAATACTGGAAGCTCAGTATTATGGTTCCTTCAAGGTTCTGGTGTAGGTCTGTGAAGGCACTACGGGAGTTTTTCCGTAGGGTTATTTTTAACCCCTTTTAAGGTTTTTCCCAAGACCACAACAAAGGTCTGTTGTTAACCTTGATACCCTTCTCGTGAACTCATCGGCTTGTATATCTTCTTTAATGTGCTGTACCCAGGTAATCCTACTGTCTTGGAGAGGTTACAGCTGCACCAAAGCTTTTCAAAAGCTCTAAGTTTACGAGTCATCACTTATCCAGAATGAATGCACCGAAAGTGTCTGAGAATCCATCAGAAAATCAGTCCGCGACAACTGGATTGGCTTCTTTGTATAGAAGAGGGAAAATCATTGAATCTTTTCACTTGTGTGAGTCCTGGACTAAATTTCAGAGGCGATCTTCGTTTTGTAACTCTCCTAGCTTTGAAGTGGCTTTTGCCAAGGCCACAGAAGGGTTCATGTCCAACAGGTTCGACTTTTGATTCGCACTTTTACCACAGTTGCTTGGCACCCACAGGAGAGTCCCTTACTTCATTGCCTTTACGGTTTGCAGCATAGGTTAGCAGACATTTGGACTACCTTTGTCGATTATATCTAAGAAATTCGTGAAGAAGAGGCAGTAGATTCAAATTCTCAAGAGGGAAAGACCATTACACATTCCATGCTCCACTGAGTTTTTTAGATTTTTCTAAGACCAGCTTGACGGAGGAGATCTTCGGACGTTTTGCAAATTTGTTTCAATAGTTGTGCACATATCGAAGCAATAAATGATCAAATGTGGACTGAGTTAAGTGAATACTAACGCTACCTATTTTCGGATCAGAAACGTGAAAGTTATTTAAAGAAAACGAGAACAGTGATCAAACTTACGGGCAGGGTAGGACTGGGGAATTCCGTTCGTATAAACCCCTTCAGTTCCTCCTGGTTGCCCGTTGGGGGTTTGCGCCGCCATGTTGAATGTCGGCATTGTTGGGGACGGGAGACTTGGAATTGTTCCATTCACGGGTTGTCCGTTGCCACCACCAACCTCTGCGAAAAAACAATCACCTACTTAATTAAATTTAAATGATTACTGCCCTTCAGATTTGAATATGTTGTAATGAGCAAGTTATTCAGCAAAAGTCTAGTATCCGCCATTTTAGAATGAGAATGCAGCCGGCGGTTGCAGTTGTGAAAACCATTCGGCAGTTTATTAAGTTTCATATTTCCATTAGTCGCTTTTTGAGGTCAGAAAAGTCTGATTTATATCCAGAATTTTGCTGTTTTCCTTATTCTTAATTGTCCTATGATTACTCACCAGATGTGGGTGGGACCACAGAGTTCGCCATACCGTTGATGGTAGCATGGGGGATTTGCGTGGCTAACGCCGCCATTGGATTAATGTAAGTACCTTGTGCACTTGCTGCAGCCATCAAAGCTGCTTGTTGCTGTAACAAATTAGGAACAATTATCACCGAGTCGAATGTACGGTTAGTTAGGTCGCATCAATGGACTGATATCTTTGTCAGGATCACAGATAGTCGGAGATGTAAGCGTATTGACGGAATTACAAGCCAAATTTGTATCTGTCGATACTGGTAGAGTCGAAAATTTTTTTGTTCTGAACATGTAGACTAGTACACCAACACTTTTGAAAAACGGTTGAATAGTACAGTCAACTATATGAAAATGCGGCTTTATTTAACGAACGACATCCTGGCAAAAATGTATCCGCTGCTTACGTTCTCCAACAGGTTGCCAAATTTGACGTTACTGGTTCAGTCGAAAACAAAAATAGGGCGCATGACAGAGGCGAAGCGAGGGACGTGGCTGTCTTAGGTCATGTAGCAATAGATCCGAAATTTGGTACTTGAGGACCCAAAAATTTGTTCCCATCTGAAAAAAAATCGGGGATCTTTTGCTCCAGGTCATGAAGATGTATTAAGGCTTTTTTTGGGGATTTGTGATTTCAGTGAAAATTTTTTCAACTATATTTCAGATGCTGTTCAACACAGTGGTTGCTTCGTGGAAATTGTTAGTGAAGTTGTGTAGAAAGCTGGGGTTGAATTCCGGAAAGTCAGTATCAATATGAATTTCCCGGAAACGGATTCAAATCAGAAGTTTCATTTATCGAAAACGAGCGTTCGATTCGGAAGATCCTTTGATTCATCAAGCGAGAAAGTTATTCTTTCGAAGCGGCAAAAACGTTTCGACGAAAACCCATCATAACCGTTGCGCAAATCCAAAAAAAAAACTCATAACAATGGCGAAAGACTGGATTCACTCCAGGACGCGACAAACGAAGTCGACACAGTCGAAAACTTCGATATTTTGTCGGGAAATTAATTCGAGCTCCATAAAAGGGACCGGAGCGGAACGAATGCACATCCCCATGTAAACGATGTTTAATGGAGATCCCTGGCACGATATTTGAATAATATGATGGAATAAGAAGCGCGGAAAGAGCAGCGAGATGTTCTCTGCCGAGCGCTGAATGTCAATTATATTCTTTTTCAATAAAGCGGACGACGCGAATGAATATTCAGTCTTTATTAAAAGTCGTTTGATATTCGGTTTTGCCGGCTCCTTCTCGGCGGAAATTAGACCCTCTACTACATCGAGCGTTTCGTCGAATCGCACGAACGAGATCATTAGGCTGAAATGCGTGTTTGAAAATCTCCACCATTCGAAATGACCGAATCATAACCATTTTTTGGGTTTCGTCCCTCGCAGGCAGGTGATACCTTGCGATTGCGGTGAGGTCGACATACGGACAACAAAAGAAGCATTAGAACAAGACGAAAAACGCACAAAAATTTCGACAAAATCAGACGTAAGCATTTGAAGAACATGCCTTGGAGGATGGACACAAATCAATTCTCGACACAATAAGCGAATGTTCGTGGATGAACATGAAAGCCATCGAGATCTACAAACATAAAAATCAACAGAAGAGAAGGAACTTCCGCAGCACATAGCGCCTGGCTGCCAGTAATCGATAAGACAAAAATAAAACCAATGTGGAAGAGATGACCTTCGAATACGTTACCGTGGCACTGTGGTATCTCATGGTGAACATTTAATACACCAATAAGAATTAACTCTGAATTGAACTTGCCAATTTGCCATCGTCAGGACAACTATTATTGTAGATGTAGATCTTTTGTTCTCTACCCTACACATTCATAGGAACCCAAGGAGGTCGTCAGTGATGTTGATGAAACCGACAACATCCTTAGGGGCCTTAGTCGTAACTTGTGAGTATCCAGGACCAGTTTCCCAATATGAGTGGTTCTTAGGCCAGCCAGCTCTGGACACTTGCATACCATGTGTTCAGCTATTTCTGCTTTTGATCCACATAGCCTACAAATCTCATCTGCTGACTTACAAACGGCACAAATGATATTTGTACCGACAGTGTCCTGTCAACAGTCCCACCATCACCCGAAGCTCAGCTCGTGACAGCTTCAGCAGTTTTCTGGTGTAGGTAGGTGAAATCATCACGAATGTCTTGACTGAGTAAGTCCAGGAGTGTTTCTCCAGGGGGTTATTCTGTTGTTCAACTCCCATTGTTGGACCGTTGCCTTAATTGGTATTTTCCAAACCAAGGAAAGCTCAGGTCCAGCAGGTGTTAACCTCGATGCCTTTTTTGCAACACTACAATGCCCTGGTTCCCATAGTAGTCACTTTGTTGTCTCTGGCCAGTTGCTTTATGGTATACGGAACTCCCATGTCAGCAGAGATTTTTGGCAGTGTGATTCCAAGGACCTAACCTGGCTGTTCGTGGTGATATAGATATGCGCCTCTTTGAAGTTTATTTTAAGACACTCCTCAGCGCATACGTAAACAGCCAGTGTCTCGGTCTGTAAAATAGAGGGTTCACTTCCCAGGGCTTTATAAATCCTCAGTTTAGGTCCATATACCGGTGCCCCTTTCTGATTTTGATCCATCAGTAAACCACGTCGATAACTTTTTGTCCAAACGATTTACGAAACTTATTGCACTAGTCGGTATGACCGTTTCAAAGGGCGTTTCGATATCGAAAATGATTGGCATGACATCCGATGGTTTTGCCAAGAGGTTTGACTTAAGTTGATTCAATATGCTCATATGTAGGATATTAAGGGTCAGGACAACTAGATGGAGAACGTTCCACCGAAGAAGAGAAGATGGTTTCGGTCTCTTTTGACCTCGTCAGAGTAACACAGCTCCTTCTCCGATGGAAAAACGGTTGGAATTGATGGACCCTATTTAAATACTGGTAGTCGCTTCTAAGTATTATCGAGCGCCATCCAGTATGACGACACCGCTGGCATCAGCGGTTTTTCTTGTATTCAATTGGAATACACGTTCTACAGAGTGACCAAACTTACCTGTGCGTAAGCTCCATAAGCACCGAACTGGTTGAACACGAAGGGGTTGAGTAAACTCATGTTTCCGGCCATCTGCTGCATACGTCTCAATTGGCGTTCTTTTTCTGTATCGGCAAACTTTACTACTAGGCTGGAAGAAGCTCCCTGAAAAGAAAAGATCAGTGATTATAGAAATCGATACCACAGAAAATGAGATGAGACAAGAAACTGCGAACAAAGAACCAATTTTGTTCAGCTAGTTATATTTTCACCATCATTTTGGCAGTTTTTCGGACGAGAGTATCAGGAAATCTCTCTGAATTCCTTGATTCTCTTTCGACCGAATTGAGAATTTAATAATCCGTATGATTTGTAGGTTTAAAGCTATAACCTTCAATAAAGTTTTCAACTTCCAATGATTAAACATAAATGACTCGTTCTTATGTCAGTTCTAACAGCACAAGAGACGCCGTCTGATGAATAAACATCGAGGAAACACTAACGTTTGTTCATCTCGCGTCATCGCCAAGACTTCCAGGAATTTCCCCTTAATTTTGGTGCTCCGGCGACTGGCTCAAAATTCCCAATTTCTGCGAAATTGCAAGGAAACATTCTCAAGTTGGGTCGCTTACAGCTACTTTATGTCTTGACTCCCACTACCAGACGGAATTCTGGAATTCCACTAACTTTTAATCAATTATATTATTTCCCAGAAAATGCCATTTTCTTGTTTGCGCGATATTATTGAAAGTTATGTTGCGAACGTGACGGAATTGGCGATGGTCACGGAATGAGGACGGAATAAACGATTGGTCCGAGGCTATTTCCGGGAGAGTAAGACATTTCTAAGAGGGGGATGCAAGGGTTGAAAGGAAAACTAACGATAGATCTTGACGAGACCCTATTCGAACGAAAGTGGTAGCTTTTGCTAGTCGAAATTCGGACAAACCGAATTCATTTCGAAATAACTTTTTGAGGTGTGCATCGATTTTGATCGTTTTGCTGTCTATTCGTAGCCTATTCCATCTAGTTTATCACCTGAAGTCTAGTCTGCAGGAATTTCGATGGAATTGGATGGTATATAGAGTAGAACTGATATTAGTAATTTCTTCTAAACTTCTGAACACCCTGTGGAGGTAATTAGTGACGCAATGATGGGTCTTTGAATGAGTTCTTGAAGCCTGATCTTCTGTCAACATTTTCCTGTTTAATTCACGTCAGTAGCTCCTTTCTGGAAGGAAATACGCGGAGTTTCATTCGAAAAAACGTATTTCCTTCCAGAAAGGAGCTACTGACGTGAATTAAACAGGAAAATGTTAATAGAAGATCAGGCTTCACAAGCTCATTTAAAGATTTATCATTGCATCACTGATTACCTCCACAGGGTGTTCAGAAATTTAGAGGAAATTCCAACTTTCAGTTCCACCTTTTATACCATCGAATTCAATTGAAATTCCTGCAGACTCGACATCAGTTGATAAACTAGATGAAAAAGGCTACAAATAGACAACAAAATGATCAAAATCGATGCACACCTCAAAAAGTTATTTCAAAATGAAATTTTTTTCTGGGGATCAGGTGACACAGGTAAACGACCTCAAAATGGTGGAGCCCTCAGCTTTATGTAAGGCGTCAGACTAGGGGCGAAGTCATGAGCGTATCCACGTTGAAGAAATGATCGGTTTAGTATATAAACGCCATCTAGATACGCAAAAATTTTACGCGGAAGCACCACCCCATGAATTTTTGATTTGGCGCAACCGATTACTTCGGAAAGCAATCCAACTTTAGCGAAAATAATAGCCGGAAAAGTGGAGGCTCGCGAAATACCTATCTACGTAATTTACATTAACCGGCTCGGGGGAAATTCGAGCGGATGAATTCGAACCCCTAAACGATGCCCCCACACGCCCCCACGCCCCCATGCATGTTTAATGTCGCGCCCACAGGGTCACTTTATTCCCGAGCATTTAATGGCAAGACTTATTCAATTTGTATGAGAATTAACTTCGGTTATGAACTCTGGGGTGTTTTTAACGAAAGACGTTTCCCCAGGACGACGCCGTATAGTGGAGGGATGGTCCACATCCCGCCGTCCCCACTTCGGCGTTTTCCTGGGAGATGGGTAAATATTTAATCTTGAAAGTGAACAGTTATGCCCGACGATCAGGGAGGCACGTACATTAATAGAGGACCGTCAAAGGAATTACTGAGGTATTAAATGGAATTTCGAAGAATTATCTATCTAGCGTGAACGTGTTCCTCACCGAGAATAACGCGCCGTTCTTATTTATTCATACTCACGCTCCGTGCGGGAGTATTCCCGGAATTTTCGGGGGAACGGCGGATCCAAGATGAGCCGAGAGTATTCACGATTTTTCTTGAAGTTGATCAGTTCCATTAAGGTCCATAGAATACGAGCTCGAGGCCCGATAAAAGCGCTCAAAAGCCTTATCGTTGTTTACATATAAAAAACTGGCTCAGTTTCTAACAAACTGATGTTTTCCTTCCTCTTCTTTCGACGCACTGATCCTTAACTTTGTATGCCCTGGGGCCGCTGGTGGGCCGAAGACGGACCTGTGTTGTGGGGACAGTACCGGGATAGGATACAAAGAGCCTTATGGGGAGTTAAAATCGATTCATTCCAATTGAATCCACCAATCTTTCATTTTATCTGTTTCGTGTTTCTGGGAATGAGGGCGTTATCACTTCTCCAAATATCTGTGATCTTGTTATATCTGAGTTAAAGGCATATGAATTTCTATTTCAATATTTCGATTAATCCGATACACTTGAAACTCAGTAACTTCCTAAAAGTACCGACACGAAGATTTGTTGAGATCATATCACAAGAAAATAAGAAAATTATTATGTTACTTTTGTTCTAATGTTCGTAGATCTCGATGGATTCTCTCCCTATCATTGAAAGTTAACCCTTTATATTTGAAATAGTTTGAGAAACATTATGTCTTCATCATTCAAGCAATTGTTAACTTATTCGTATGATACAGTCGAGCCATTCATTAATTCATTTATTGCTGTACCCCATTACAGCGAATAAATCTACAGAAACATATCGGTGGTATCAAAACTTATAATTTCTCCTTGTGACTGAGTGCCCTCCTGTGACTGAAGAGACCCAACCGTGACCCACAGATCCTTCCACACTCCGGGCATGGATAGTCACCAACCAGATCTAGCCGCCGCTGTATTCTTCTAGAGTCTCCATTAGAACTGTGGACCAGACCTCCACTGTGATCTGTCTAACGCTAGTTGTTTCCAGTTATGATTGGCATTGACTGATTTCAGGGATTGTTTCAGTATATCCTTAAGCAGCTTATACTGGCCTCCTGTTTTCCGAGCTCCCTCTCTGAATTCGCCATACAGAGCTATGTATTTTGGAGAATCTTGTGTCTTGCATCCTGATAATGTGGCCGCTCCATCTGAGTCGGGCCCTCGTTACTTGAGTCTCAATGGTTATACAACTCGCGCGCTGCAAGACTTCCGCATTTGAAACGTTGTGAAACCATCTGTGCATTATTTGTCTTAGAGTGCGTTGTTGTGTTTGTTCAAGCTGTTTGATATGTCGCCTGTAGGGCGTCCAGCTTTGGCTTCCGTGAAGAAGCGTTGGGAGGACCACTGCTTTTCAAACAGCTGTCTTGGTCTTCAAATTGAGATCGTGATTTCGAAACACTCTGTCCTTCAGCTTCAAGATTGCCCGTAATGCCGAATCGATACGGTTGTGTATTTCCGTGTTCAGGTTAGCCCTAGTATTCATGAAGCTTCCCAAGTATTTGAACTGCTCGACTTGTTTCAAAGTTTCATCCTGCAAGATGATATCTGTTTGAAAGCTTTCTGGCGGACTTACCAGGATTTTGGTTTTGTCAATATTGAGTCTAAGTCCAGTCAGCCTTCGCAGAACATACCATATAAAAGCAACCGATATATGAGGGGTTCAAAGCTGAAGTGAACCAAGTCCATTCAGACTAGTTTTGAGATGAATGGCTTAGAAGTAGTTCATCACCCATCAATTCAAAAGTGACTTCTTTAGATATTAAAAGGTTAGAATGTAAGAATATGCTTACATAAAAATAATAAGAAATGAAGAAGTCACTTTTGAATTAATGGGTGATAAACAACTTCTAAGCCATTCATCTCAAAATTAGGCTGAATGGACTTGGTTCACTTCAGTTCTGAACCCCCCATGTAAACGAAAAAATGATATTAACACAAGAGAAAAGTCTTCCGTAGTGCGTAACAGCGCTTGGCTGCCAGTCGCTGGTCTTGCAAGCCCTCTTCAACTGATCCAGATACGATAATTAAATGAAAGCATTTTTTCAACTTCTCTTATTGAGAAGGCTTAGGTTTTTGTTTGTTTACAAATAATGCATTCTCACACGTTTTTTCAGTCACTATAAGCTTTCACTAGATAGCGATGGGTTGCATCAAAACCCGCTAAATATTCAGGTGATAAAATCTACTACAAAATTGGGAGTTTGGCTCATGAATGAGCGACAGAAATAATAAATTTGAATGTAAACTTTGTCGTGCTTTTTGCCGGCACGAATTTCCCGCCCCCTCCCCTACGTAGGCAAAGCCATTGTAATTCATAAAGCATACAAGAAACTTCCCAAAGCGAACATTTACATTTTTCGATGATGTAACCTCCTGATCCCTCCCTCGTCACGTGATCCATCATCCGCCACCAGAACAATCATCCACCATCTTTCGGAGCAACGTCAGAACCGACCGCATTTCGAATTGCACTGACACCCACCAACCCCCGCCAACCCCTCCGTCAGGGACGGACGTAATTATGAATTATTCAGGATTTGGTCGCCTACTTTGGGCCCGTAGTACAAACGATGAGGTTCTGCGCCACTTCCGCGTATTTTTTTTTTTTGGACGCGGGGCGTTTTCGATGAAACTCGTAATTTCCTGAAACCGATTACGGGCGTTGGAGGTACGCAAACAACTTCAGCTTATCGTATTTGCCCTCCGAGAGCGAATTTTTTTCGGTCTTCTGGAACATCAGCGCGTAATATCCATCTGTTTCGTTTTGCGAATAGGTTCGCTTTGGGTGGAGTGCGGTATGGGGTTTTAAAACGGAGATTAATGTCACCACGTCGAAATTTTAGCAGAATTCGAATAAATCTAAGCATGTAGGTTTGACAGGCTATCATATCTTGAATTTTACTTTCACACCCTGTATATCGCATACTAGCAACACGGTTGGCCGCCCTAAGCTCCGGCCTACTTGGCCTTTAGGCTCTAAAGCGGCATATATACTAGGGCTAACCTGGACACGGAAATACACAACCATATCAATTCGGCATCACGGGCATTCTGGAAGCTAAAGGTCAGAGTGTTTCAAAATCACGACCTCAATCTGAAGACCAAGACAGCTGTTTACAAAGCAGTGGTCCTCTCAACGCTTATTTACGGAAGCGAAAGCTGGACGCCCTACCAGCGACATATTACAAAGCTTGAACAAACGCAACAACGTCATCTAAGACAAATAATGCACATCAGATGGTTCCATAAAGTTTCAAATGCAGAAGTCTTACAGCGCGCGAGTTGTATAACAATTGAGACTCAAGTAACGACGGCCCGACTCAGATGGAGCGGCCACATTCTGAGGATGCAAGACACAAGACTCCCCAAAATAGCTCTGTATGGCGAATTTACAGAGGGAGCCCGGAAACCAGGAGACCAGTATGAGCGGTTTAAGGATATACTGCATCAATCCCTAAAATCAGTCAATGCCAATCATAACTGGGAACAACTACCGTTAGACAGATCACAGTGGAGTTCTTTAGTCCACAGTTATAATGGGGACTCGAGAAGAATACAGCGGCGGCCAGATATGGTTCGTGACTAGGTTAGGCCCTAAAGAGGTGTTTTCGAAATGAAGCTTGATATGAATGTTGAAGAGTATTATTTTCTGCGTCAAATGAGACCAGGCACATGTTATTCGGACTTACTGTTTCCGTTATATTGGTTCTCAAAGTTTGACCAGTTTTTCAGAATAATGAAAAATATTCTTTTCAACACCAAATTTGTGAAAATATGTATTTTCTAAAATAACCTATTAATGATGAGCGTTTTTTTACCACCCATTCAGAACAAATACATTTCAAGTTGTGTCACTTCCGAGCATTTTCTACATTAATGAACCCAACTGGCGTATTTGGACTCTTAACCTACTCTGAAACTTAACATTTCCTAGCATTCTTTTGCATGAAGTTGAAGTGTTCATTCCTCAATGCCAATAGGCAATAGTGCAAAAATAGGGTTTAATTTTAGATTCACCAATTCGACTATTGAAAGTTTTCACTCTTGAATGACCAACGATGTTTTCAGCATGGTATTAACAACATTGTCCTTGGACATGCAACTGACAATGTTCCATCAGGAGCCTAACATTGACTTTCTGGCCAATGTGAGCTCAGCATATGGCAGCTGCTAGACCTTCTTTATTTGAGACAGCAACAATATCAAGAATCTTCTGCTTGTGCTAGTCAGAGTGTGTTTCCTCATGGGGTTGGCTCACTGCAACTACTAGAACTGGAGAGCAAACTTAGAATGTTCTTTCTCAAGCTCACAGAAAGGCTCGAATGCAGAATGTGTTAGCTTTTGAGGGTTGATCAGTTTTTTTCTTTTCTCTTGCCACAATGCCCTGCCTCCACAGAAATATTTCGCTGTTGCTCCTTGATGTAACTTCATTCCTGAGTAAGCAAGGACCTTGGATATAGGATTACAGGACACCAGAAGTTCTAGCTGTCTACAGATAGCTAAGGTAGGGCAGAACACAGGATTCATGACCGGAGGGCATCGAAAGGCACAGTTTGGGCCCACATTACCGTAGATCTGTATCCTTGTCGGATTTTCCAAAGATTTTTCAATTGGAGGAGCTCTTTTTCTCATCATGGTAACCGTCTTTCTTGAATACCCTCTATTGATCATTTCCATTATCTCCACTATTGAGATTTTCTCATAATAACGTAGTTAACGCATGAAAACGAGCACCATGAATCAACTTCGAGACGAATGGGCACAAAAAAGCAACGACGCTCTCCACCCTAATTATCATACAACCCGACCACCGAATCTGATACAATTTCTGTGCCAAGTTCGCCCGGCAGCAAACTGACCACCTGTTGAAAACGGAACGCCACCAGTTTTTCCTCGCGGTTGCCAAACCCCCACATCTGTTTCCCGGATGGTCCAGGCGCCGACGGTCTGCACCTACGTGTTGGAAATTCTAGATTGCGTTAGGGGTATATACCTGCCACGACCGCAACTTCGGCACGGATTTGGCTGCGGTACGAGCTCCGGACGTTTCAAAAATTCAAACTACGTACCCACTTAGGAGCGGCTCCAGTAATGGCTCGTGCACACGTAGGGTAAAGGCGACCACACACGTGAGCGCGAGGAGGGGACATGACGGAGCTGTCTTTGACATCTGGGGATTTTTATTCCTCTCAGTTTTGGTACATTGTGAGTGAAATTCCATAAGGTGTCCAAGTTTATTTACCCTATAGGAACGATCTCATTATGCACGATTACTTCTACGCAACATATTCATATAAATTGCGACTAACTACTGACTTCTAAGACAACTAACTATTCGACTTATATGACTTTATGAACCGACTACTCAAGAAAATTTGTGTCTTGTGTCCTACGTCTTGGCTAAGCCCTTCAGAGCTGCTGCCACCTGGTCCATTCCATTGTTGTATCCCGCTACCGAGAATAAATCTACAAAAAGACTCAAAAAACAAAAGTATCGGTACGATAAAACTAATTTCTTTGGGACCCAACTGTGACCTACAGATCCTTTCACACTCCGAGCATGGATAGTCACCAACCAGATCTGGCCGCCGCTGTATTCTTCTCGAGTCTCCATTATAACTGTGGATCAGAGACCTCCACTGTGATCTGTCTAACGCTAGTTGTTCCCAGTTTTGATTGCCATTAACTGATTTTAGGGATTTATGCAGTATATCCTGAAACCGCTTATACTGGCCTCTTGGTTTCCGAGTTCCCTCTGTGAATTCACCATACAGAGCTATTTTGGGGAGTCTTGTGTCTTGCATCCTCAGAATGTGGCCGCTCCATCTGAGTCGGGCCCTCGTTACTTGCGTCTCAATTGTTATACAACTCGCGCGTTGCAAGACTTCCGCATTTATAACTTTGTGGTACCATCTGATGTGCATTATTTGTCTTAGATGACGTTGTTGCGTTTGTTCAAGCTGTTTAATATGTCGCCTGTAGGGCGTCCAGCTTTCACTTCCGTAAAGGAGCGTTGGGACGACCACTGCTTTGTAAACAGCTGTTTTGGTCTTCATATTGAGGTCATAATTTTGAAACACCATGTCCTTTAGCTTCCAGAATGCCCATGATGTCAATACCACCTGGTATTGACAAATCCGACGAGCTTAAGATGTTACCTCGTTAGGTTTCAGGTCAGGATTTCCAAATGTATGGTTACCTACTAGGCTAGCCAGTGCTGAACACCTTCCAACCCCTTCTCAAACATTAATGTTACATAAAAGATTATGTTCTTCTAGTGTCTACAAGTTTTGTGAGATCACCTCGTTAATAAATCTCGCGAAACAAATGAAAATTGACAGGAACGCCTGGGTCTTGTCGCTTCCCCCAATTTCGCAGATTCCGATGATATACTACAGGCAATTTTATATACGAATCTCAGATTTACAATAACCCGAGTAGGACGTATCCAAGCAAATATATATCTATAACACTTCGCTAAAGTTTTTTAGACGTCACGGCGTCGGATTCAGTTATTTACTGCCGACAGGCGTAGCTGGATTTTTTACACGTTCGAACTGAACGCTATTTGTTATTTTAGGTGAGAGAGATACAGATCCCATTATTTGGAATCCAGAACTTTATTATTGTATTTATTATACATGTACATAAGAAAAACTTTCGACTTGGGGTCTTGATAATTCAAACTTTCGCCATATATTGTAAAATATGAGATATGGCTCTGGTTGTGGAAAAAACAGCGGGAAAGAGTTGGCAGGGAGCAGGGTCGGCTTTCAGAATATTCGCTGTGGAATTTCAGAAGATTGTGGGTATTCTTTCCTCGTGCATCGTGATCCAAATACGAAATTGAAAACATTTGGCTATGATTGAAATCAACTATCGGTAATTATCAAATAAATTTAAACACTGAATAAAAAATCATTGAAAATAACAAAGAGTGAAACAGAAGCGTCACAATGAATTACATAGTTCAGTTGTTCTTTTCGCTGTTTGAATAAGTTTCAGAATCGTGTCAAGGTTCAATATTTGCCCAGCCATTATCGAAACCAAATTCATGGTGCATTGTTGGCGTGTGAGAGATTCAATACCCTTTGAATTACAACCTTCATTCCTATTGTCTGTTTGTACTCCTTGAGGGCAAGCCCTTGCTCGGTTTCTGTGATCACTCGCTACATTGACAAACCAATATTGAGCTCCTATTCAGATTTGCGAGTATCTGTTTCCGTCATTATAGTTCCAAACCCGCAGAGATATAGATGGGATAGATAGGAAACGGTGGAGAGGCATGTCAGAGTTTGATTGATGCTCGTCGGGATTACACTTCTTATTGATCACTTTCGGAATTGATTCCATGTGGGGGAATTCCCACGTGTACTCTACGAATTATTCAGGGGAAATCATACCCTTTGTCTCAGAGCCCAGTAATCGTTCGTTAGGTTGTTTTTTCATAATCAGAGGTTGAACGCAAAGGTTAGACAGACGAGTTACTACCATGAATAGAAGGTAATGAAAACAGGGTTCAACTATTGAAACATTCGAACTTTTATAATGATTAGTGAAGTACAGAAGTACAGTGACATGTAACTAATTAAAATTCTTATTTTCCAAAATAAAATGGCTTTCTTTGGAAGGAGTCCTGGTCACGGCACCAATTAAGTTTTTTATTAGTTTGAGAGTGAGTAAGATCGGACAATAAATCGAAAAACCTTCGAAATCGTATTCAAATGCTATATACATTCAATTTCTGAATAATGTATGTTGTTTTCAATTGTTTTTAAACTTGCCCAGTTTATTGAGACTGAAACGAGTCTTATCTCCTTCTATTCTTCACTGAAACAACGTAACAGCATTTTCCCCACCTCTCCATTGAAAAAATATCGAAACTTTCCACGGGCAAGTGAAAAAGTGATGGCTCTATTGATTCCCCAAGATTCATTTCCAGTAATTCCGCCGCTTCGCTTCGTCCCAGCTTCACCGAACGGCTCGACTGCCGAGCTGAGAGCTTATATTGTCGAGAGGGTCCATTATTGCAAGATTACAGTTCATTAGTTGCTCGGACAAATCTCCGATGTGCCGAAATATATCCCACGTCAATGTGGGAGGTTCGGATTTTACGAACAGTGTCAAACGGGATTCTTGCGGAGGAAAGTAACAGATTGGGTGTACTGGAGCTGATGATCTCCGAGCCATGGATGGACTGGGTAACGTTTTAGTCGCTTTATCACCTAAAATTCGATGTAGGGTTCGATTTTTGGGATACTGGACTCCATACTTGAGGTGAGATGAGAAATTGAGGAAGTTTAGTATTCAGGATCAACGAACAACCTGGTGAGTCCGCCAGAACGCCTTCAAAAAGACATCAGACTGGAGGATGAAACTCTAGAACAGGTAGAGCAGTTCAAATACTTGGGAAGCTTCATAAATACTAGGGCTATCCTAGACACGGAAATACACAACTGAATCAATTCGGCATCACGGGCATTCTAGAAGCTAAAGGACAGAGTGTTTCAAAATTACGACCTCGATCTGAAGACCAAGACAGCTGTTTACAAAGCAGTGGTCCTCCCAACGATTCTTTACGGAAGATAAAGCTGGACGCCCTACAGGCAACATATTGAACAGCTTGAACCAATGCAACAACGGCATCCAAGACAAATCATGCACATCAGATGGTTCCACCACCAAGTTTCAAATGCAGAAGTCTTGCAGCACGCGAGTTGTATAACAATTGAGACTCCAGTAACGAGGGCCCGCCTCTGATGGAGCGGCCATATTCTGAGGATGCAAGACATAAGGCTCCCCAAAATAGCTCTGTATGGCGAATTCACAGAGGGAGTCCGGAAACCAGGAGGCCAGTATGAGCGGTTTAAGGATATACTGCATCAATCCCTATAATCAGCCAATGCCAATCATAAGTGGGACCAACTAGCGTTAGACAAATCACAGTGGAGGTCTTTGGTCCACAGTTATAATGGAGACTCGAGAAGAATACAGCGGCGGCCAGATCTGGTTGGTGACTATCTATGCCCTGAGTGTGGAAGGATCTGTAGGTCACGGTTGGGTCTCTTCAGTGCCAGGAGGCCACACAGTTGCAAGTAGCCCTAAGAACTCAAAAGTTTGACCGCACCGATAGTTTTGTTTCTGAGTCCTTTTGTAGATTTATTCTCGGTAACGAGATACAGCAGTGAATGACTGAATGAATGAATCTGCATGTCGAGACGGCCACGGCAACTTGTGTTTTGTCCAAAATAGACCTTACCATTTGTCTCTGCTTAGTAGAACCAAAGGGGAACTTAATCTTTGGTCGGACATCAACAGGCAGAGAAATAATCAACATAAGGTGCTAGCAGGTGCCGCATGGTAGGACTGTCGACGCTTCACAATCTCCACATAAACCAGTGGGTTGCGGTAGCTAGAAATCGAATGCTCAATCTTAACTACCATCCGTTCCACATCGACCACATTCAAATCTTGAGTTTTTTTTCCAAGGCCATTCAGAAGGTGAACGTTTGGAAGCGACGTAAGCCAGTCAATATCCTTCCACCGCTCCCGTTTCGCATTCAAAGCTCCATTTCCGAGGCACACAGACGGAACTGAAGAATATAAGCCCGATACTACAGCCCACAGTGTATCGAATTCGGCAACCATTGAATTGGATATTATTCATTATTGTCTTTGAGGCGGTGCGGCAGTCTGGAGATGGCAATCCTCCATGCCGGAAGATGATTTCCGTTCTACTAATGATGGGAGCGGGAAGCCGCTGATGAAATAAAGGATTCAGAGATGCTGCTTTGGAAACCCGAAACCCAATAACCATGTAATAATCTTCCTGGCATGTGGAACAGATTGAGTTTCCTCCACGTCCCCGAATGTTTCCACAAATATTCCGGAAGGCAGTGGCGAATTATGAAGAAAACTCAATTTTGTCTGACACGACGACAGCGCCCTAACTTTTCGGTTTCGATGCGGAGCACGGCGACATCTTACATCGAACTGTCCGACCCGAAAAATTTCATTTCGCCCCCTTTTTTGACGCGTTTGGCCGTGAAGAGAGGATTGGACGTCGGTCGGGCAAACTTATCAGCCGCCAAATTTATATTCTCGGTTACAGGAGGGACGTTTCGAAATCTACTCGCTTTTTCACCACGAGAAAGTTGTTCGATGTACAGGGTGGGCAAAATTCGTTGTCTATTCCAGCTAGAAGAAAACGGATGACACATTTTCGAGTTCATCTTCGGAGAAACAAAGAATGGTGAAAACCGCAGCCTCCTACGATACCTCGTTTTTAAGTTATCGTAGTGACAATTTCCTTAAGTTCTCATGACTTTTTTGTCTTTGAAGTTACGAATTTGAAACTTGAACTTTCTACAGTCAAATAAATAATTCCTTATGAACCATAATTGATGATATCTATCATTAAAAAAAAAAGAATGTAAAACATGGTAAGTTTTTGCATATGGTTCATAAGGAATTATTTATTTATCACTGGAGAGAAAACCGATGGCCGATTAGTTGAAATAAAGAGGTTTCCGATACAAATTCGAATCAAAATTCGCCATCTATTTAGGAACAACCTGTAACTTTTTTCTCTTGCATATTAGTGTAGTAAAATCTAAAACATGGTTTAAGTAACAGTTCCTGAAAATTTCATCTTTTTGGCGTGAAGAGAAAAGAAATAGCTGAAAATTCAAGACGAAAAACAGTTTTTTGTGAATAACTCAGAAAATATCCACGCAAGGGTGTGATGCATACACTCACATTATTTTTTAACGAAGATTCAATATCAGCCATAAAAAATGGGGTTCTAATTTGAAAAAATTGATTTTTCACGATTTTGTCATCCCTAACTTTGAAAGCGATTTTTTCACCCCCTGTATCATGAATCGCGATTTCGATTTTTAAAGTGGATACATCTATCTTACGTCTTGAAAAATCTCAAAAATGAAAATTTTCCATCCAAAAACCTCGAAGTTATTCTTGTTTCAGCGGAGCTCTATTTTCGATTTTTTTTTCGAATTTTCCCGCTCAGAGAGAATTTTCCAACCAAAACTGAAAAATGTTACATCAAAATAACTTGAAATTTTCTAAGGAATCTATTTCTGCAATAAAAAAATGGTGTTCTAATTTGAAAAACGGAAGTTGACGTCATTTCCGGAAAAACCGGAGGTGCTCATGCCTTGAAAATATTTTAGATTTCATCAGCATCGTGAAATACTCATAAGTGCTGAATTTCATGAAAATACGTTCAGTAGTTTCCCGTATAAATATGGGTGAGGTTCCTCGTGAAAGACCCTGTATAGGAATATCGAAAACCGTTAAAAATAAAGGGATGCTTAAATTACAAAAAGTAGTGCACCAGTATAATCGCTACATAGGATTATGACTACCCACCGAATGTCGTGTAGTTATCTCCAAAAACAAATGAGTTATAAAGAAAAATAGCTAATCTTGATTTTCAGTTTTTTCGAGATATCTCAGGAATCATCAGACATGTTTGGGAACTGTTTACACCCACCCACTCATCCTTGAATAACGCAACTTTTTTGATCTAAGCTGCCCTATATTTCTAACGGTTTTCGATATCCCTGTAGTCCCCCTCTAAATAGTTCTAACCCTGTATAGTTTCGGTTCTTTTTCTTGTGGACACCCTGTACACTAATACTGCAAATTCGTGCGAAAACTCCACAATTTTTGAGCGTGCAATACTTCTTCTGATTGCTTTTCTAGTTTGATTTGAGTATTTCGTTCAGAAATACCATAAAGTAACGACATAACATTACCATCGCACAGGCTGCTATTCTCGAGCATTCGCAATATATGCGATCGTTCGCATCGAAGAACGTTGTGATATTTTTAACAGCAAGAAGCATTGTGTGCTTTCTATGGGCTAAACACTTTGGTGAAACTCTGCAAAACTCTGCTATTTGCTGTTAAAAACATCACAACGTTTTTCCATGCGTACGATCGCATATATTGCGAATGCTCGAGAATAGCAGACCAGGACCTATTCGAGTGGAATCGCAACGATGCTCCACTGGAATCGAATTCTGTATCAGCTCGTACGTTGCAGATAGTCCCGAAATTAAGACAACGAACTACAACCTCCCCAACGTACAAAACTCTGACCGTGACGTTGAACAATATCCATATGCAAATAAACGGGGGTTATCTCTGGTCCGCACAATATCGAAACGTGTATTCGTTCCGAAATGAGGCCCTGGATGTGGGTCGAAGGACTGGCGGAAAGCTTCACGCGATTTACACTCCAGTAATTCCGATAATTGACATCGGATAATTACAATTTCAGGCAATGCTCCCGAACGATATATTAACGAAGGTTCTCTCCTCGACATCGGCAAAAAGAGCATTCAATTAACTTTCTCAAAGAGCAAGCATGTTAATGCCTCACTGCGGATCAGATTGGAATATGTTTGATATAATGAAGGCCTGGTAGTGAAGCAACAACAAAGAAGTCGACCAGAATGAGCTGAACGAAATCGAGGACCGAATACAGAAGTTGGGATCGAATTTAGAAAGACGTATTTTTCAGTTTGGGAAAATGCATAGAGGAAGTTTCAGAATAAAATACCTACGAAGAAAACAACCGAGAAATAATCGTCATGTTTCACTGATTATCACAATAATTGTACCGAAATATCTAGGGTACAGGCGGCTTGAGAAACAAGTAGCAGACGAAATTTCTGAAATTTTTTTCGTTTTTTGAACTATCTCGACATGGGTCATTTTTTCGACTGATTCGAGGTTGTAGATTACGAATATGCAATCAGATTCTTCCTAGGATTAGTATTCTAGGAAACGAATCGCTTATAGTGGAAAATTTCGAAAAAATTGGTGAACTTTTAAGAGCTATAACAGCCAGAAAAAAGTTACTGGTTATATACTGATTTTTTTGATGATAAAGTGATCCTTTGGTGATGAAAAAATCTAATTGTCATTCACCCACCACGAACAGTTGAGATTTTATGATTTTTCAGCCAAGGTTCAAAATCTCGAATTTTCCTTCTACCATAACTTGAAAACAAATCCTTTCAGCAAAATTTTGTTTGCATTTTCGTAATGTACGACCCCAATTTAGTGAACACTTCAATTTTGGTGAAAGTTGGGAAGATCCAAAATTTTTCAAATTTTCCATACATATTGCATGGAAAAATTGCGATTTTTCGAAAAATATTTTTGGTCTCCGATCTAAACCAAAGTTACACTATCTACTAATTAGAGGGCGTAGATAACGAATATGCAAACAGATATTTTTGAAACAATTTATTTTTCAAGTTATGGTCCATGAAAAATTTTGGAAATTTTGGACTGCGAAGGTAAAAAATTTCGAATTTTCCATCTACCATAACTTGAAAACTAGTCCTTTCAGCGAAATTCTGTTTGCATCTTCGTGTTGTACGCCCTCGATTTATTAAACACTACAGTTTTGGTTGAAATTGGGAAAATCGAAAATTTTTCAAATTTTCCATACCTACAAATGCATGGAAAAATTGCGATTTTTCGAAAAATATTTTGGGTCTCCAATCGAAACCCAAGTTAAACTGTCGACTATTTCGAGGGCGTAGATAACGAATATGCAAACAGATATTTAGAAATTTATTTTTCAAGTTGTGGTCCATGAAAAATTGGCAAAATTTTGGAGCTTCGCGGAAAAAATCATAGAATCAGAACTGTTCGCGGTAGAAGCATGAAAATTAGGAGTTTCTATTCGCAAAGGATCAATCTTTCACCGAAAAAATCATCATATGTCTAATTCTTTTTTTCTTGCTGCTACCGCTCCTCAAAGTTGACCAATTTTTTTCGAAATTTTCCACTAGAAGTGATTTATTTAATACTGATCCTACAACAGGGCAACAGGGGAAAACTGCAAACCGCTCCACGTCTATGTCCGCGAAAAATGTCAAATGGAAGTGTTGACCCTGCAGCCCTGGAAAATTTGTGATTTTTGACGTTTACCAAACGCAAACAAATCCACGTCAGTTGACATGAGTGACAGAAGTGAGGTTAGCACCGACCACAGAAAGGGGTGGGTAGACCTATTTAACTCATCGATAGCGGAGAATAGTGTTTTTGGTCTCGGTATTTCATTATGGTTTTTCAGATCAAATGGCTAGTATCATTCTTCAAAATAATACGACTTAAGGATGATGTTCAGCTCACAGGACCCTATATATTTCAATCTGGGAACCCTATATACAAGCAAAATATTTTTAAATATGCTATTCTTCGTTTTTGCGTGTATATCACCTGGTGAATAGGATATATATTTGTATCGCGTTTCCTGACCTCTGGAATAATTGAATTCCAGTTGCAAATACGTTTTTTTTTGTGCGCATAGGGATAGGGTTCATAGTTAGCCAGAATGAACCCCAGCCAAATGGCCACTAGGCGGAAAATTGGGATATTTCCAGCAGTTTACAAAGTTAATGAGCACTTTGAACTGAATTCATAATCGCGCATCACTTCGAACAACCCTAGTTGTTTTTGTTCGTCATTAACTTCACGTGAATAGACTGCCGTTTGTAACGAACGATCATTGGATAATAGTTCCGCTCGTAATCAAAATTAATTCGACGCATTTACCGAAGTAATGTGTCATTTTGATTGTGGAACGTGAAATCTACCCAATAGCAGGCTGTTCCATTGTCGAATATATATATCGTACGGTTCGTATTTTGATTCTCGTGAAGCTATTGTCACAGGGAACGTTTTAAAATTCATAAAACGAATTGCATCGCGTTATTTATGCGAAAATATGCCGGTAATCGCGATTTGGCAAAAATTACAACGATGATACAATGTGCAGGTACAGATCCGATCGAATAGTTTGTAATTTCAGTGTTCGCGTTGGATCAACTGAATATGGTATCCATCAATACTGCGTTTTCATAATAAACTCTGTTATTTCTGGCGGACGAATTTCCCGAATGAAATGTCGACGAATTGTTTTTATCGATGTAGCATGGCTATGGCTCAGAGTAATTTGCTCATTACTCAGTCACTTGGCTACACAGTTGTTCGAGTTCTGAAAATTCTATCAATATATCAGAAATTGATGCGAATAGAAGAGTCGAAGACAAGCACGCCTCTATATTCATTAGTGAAAAAAAAAATCGTTCCTAGGTTTTAGAAACCACCATAAAACTAGCGCATGGATCCTTGAGAAAAAATCGAAATAGACTCCATTCATTCTGAACATACAAGGATGTATTGATATCTAGTTAGCCTAGACCAGTTCCATGCATAAAAAAAATATTGAGTTACCATAGCAACGAACGATAAGTCATTAGAAGTGTCAGTGTGAGGTTTGAGGTCGAAAAAGTAAACCAGAGTTACGAAATAAATCAAAAGAAAGATGACGTCCACCGAAATTGTGGAAATCAAAAAATTAGAGTATCGAGCCATCATCAAGTACCTGTATTTGAAAGGGTTAGAGGTAGGCAGATTTAAGATATGCTTACTACCCTTGGTGATCAATGTTCTTCGTATGCGACCGTGAAAAATTGGACTGCAAGCTTCAAAAGAGGTAAATTTTCTAATGAAGATGATGACAGATGAGGAAGGTCAGTTTCTGTGTCTGTGCCTGAAAATATCGATGCAGTTCATGACATGATTTTATCAGACCGTCGAATTGGGCTGAAACGGATATCTGGAGCACTGAATATTTCATACGAACGCGTTCATCATATAGTTCACGTCAATTCGAACATGAGAAAAATTGCAGTAAAATGGATCCCCAAATGTTTGAATGTTGACCAAAAGCGTGCAAGGGTAGAAGCATCGCGTTAGATCTGTGCTCGATTTGGAAACGATGTAGACTTCTTAAACCGAATTGTTACTGTGGATGAGACCTGGGTACATTTCTACGATCCAGAAACAAAGCAACAATCGATAGAATGGCGACACTCTGGTTCTCCAAGACCTAAGAAGTTTCGTGTCCAAAAATCTGCTGGAAAAATTCTTGCTTCAGTTTTTTTGGGATTGCCATGGAGTAATCATGATTCATTTTTTGCAAAAGGGTAGAAGAATAACCGGAGATTCCTATTACTATTCGACATCACTGACCACTCTACGGAAAAAAATTGAAGAGAAAAGACGCGGAAAGCTATCCAAAGATGTTTTGTTTTTGCAGGACAACGCCCCCCCTCACAAATCTCATGTTACCATGCAAAAAATTCGTGATTTAGAGTTTGAATTACTGAAACACCTCCCTTATTTACTAGATTTGGCTCTATCCAACTATCATATCTTTCCCCAACTGAAAAAAAGTTTAAAAGGTAGTAAATTTTCTTCCAACGAGGAGGTAATAAAGCTGTGGAGGTCTGGTTTGCAGAGCAAGAAGAAACATTTTTTTTTGAAAGGTCTAGAGACGTTGCAGGTTCGCTGTAATAAATGTATCCTAGTAGGAGGAGAATATGTTGAGTAATAAAATTTTTTGACATTGAAATTTTGTTTGGTTCTATAGTAGGCTAAGAATTTTTCAATATATCCTCGTATCATTCAAAGACGACTTCTAACCACCTCCATCACTGGCGTGAAAAACAGTAAAATTGCAATTCCATCTCGAGCCACTACTTTTAGGGTCTCGTCAATTCGCTCATAAACGTCTTCGCCGTTTTATCGTGAATTCTCGACATACCGATCAGGCGAGAATAATAATATACTGAAGATATGATCGTCCCATATGCTACCTGTGCCAACAATCGCCCGATATCTTTTCGATGCTTTCGTGCCGAGAAATCGTGCAGAAACAGACAAAGGACCTTTGCCCTCCCCGACTTGGGATGAGGCGAAGTTCGATTCCACGTCTGCTCTTTAGCAACCTTTATTTCCTGCCTCTAGTACCTGTGGAATACAAGCCTAACCGGCCTCTGTCAGACGGTTATTGCCACAGGTGTGTTATGTATGAAACTGTTGACCGCAGATAACAATTCCGCATTCATTAGTCAGTTGGTGGAATTGCTG
Organism: Coccinella septempunctata; assembly: GCF_907165205.1. NCBI lineage: Eukaryota > Metazoa > Arthropoda > Insecta > Coleoptera > Coccinellidae > Coccinella > Coccinella septempunctata. The sequence continues at coordinate 27,801,027 of NC_058194.1, forward strand.
GTATGGGATATGTAGGGTAAAGGCTTGTACCTATTTATGATTGGTGGTGAATGGGATATGGAACGCAATGTGGAAATCATTTATGGCTAGAGGGTATTGGGAGCAATTGAAACATCTCCACGTTTGTATTGTCCAGTGGTGTCTTCATTTTTTTGATGATTAATGGATATTTTCTAGATGAATGTGTTCAATTACGCAATATCATCATGGAAAATGATTAACCATAAACGAAAACGAACGCGGTTCAAATTTAAGACGACCATTATTGCAGGAAATGTCCACATAGCTTCGCTCTCTGTTATTTATTTTCATTTCAGACTGTCGATATGAATTTATGTCACGTCACACCCCATACAAGGGTCCCTCTTCTACCCGCTCACATCGATTACATGTCCATTCTACCGAGAAAATACGTTATGAGTGATGGCTTCTTGAAATACCACATGCAAGGACAGCACCGATAAAAATATCTATCATATTCCGCCTGAATTTGCTTTGCCGGCCGATCCTGTTCGAAACTGGTGGAGAAAATCTGAATTTTCCAACTGGTTTTCAATATACAATGTACAGGGTGGGCAAAATTCGTTGTCTACTGAGAGGATCTCGAGAACTATAGAAGCTATAACTATAGCTAGTTATAGCTGCTAGAAGAAAACGGATGACACATTTCCTAGCTCTTTTTCGGGGAAACAAAGGATGGTGAAAACCACAGCCTCCTACGATACTTCGTTTTTGAGTTTGACAATTTCCTAAAGTTCTCATAACTTTTTTGTCTTTGTAGTTACAGGTCTGAAACTTGAACCTTCTATAGGCACCTTTTTACGCAGAATCCACTGATGAGCTCAAAATATTTTGTCATTTCTAATCATTAGGTGAACTCTCATTTTTTTTAATGCAAACTTTTATTGAATTTGTTATTTTTGAATTGGAAAAATATCTTTCGTTAGTAGATGCTACGTATGAAAGTGCCTAAGAAGGTTCAAGTTTCAGATCTGTAACTTCAAAAACAAAAAAGCTATGAGAACTTTTCGGAATCGTCAAAATCTCAATTTTTGTTTATAACTCGAAATCTAAAAATGATAGGCCGATTCTGATTTCAGATTTGGATTACTCATGAAGAAAGAGCTAGAGAATGTGTCATCTGTTTTCTTCTAGCTCTTATAGTTCTCGAGATCCTCTCAGTAGACAACGAATTTTGCCCACCCTGTACAGGGTACACATTGGTGATACATGAACTACAACTTTTTAACCCAGTGGGATACAGGAAAATGAATGCGCCATGTCTTGTCGTCTTTTTTCGAGAAGCTAATAATGCCATCAACTGCATTCCTCTATCTTCTTTTGTTTTTGAGTTATAGGCCAAAATTGAAATTTGGGCTATTTCAACTTTGGTCATTTTCTCAGTTTCTGTTAGTGCTAGCATGTTGAAATAAAAACATTATAGAGACACTTTTTTTATAGCAATCCAGTCGCGTACTATGATTTTTTCGTACAGGTTTATTTGCTGAGCTATAAAATAAAGTTGTGTTTTTCTTATGAAAACAGTAGTTCAAAATGACTTAGAAAGAATCGCCATTTTTAACCGTTTCAGAAATATATCATACATCACCCTCAGTCTTTTAAGGTGATTTTAAACTGCTGTTTTTCTATGAAAAAACACATATTCATGGTATAGCTCAGCAAATATACCTGTGGGAAACAATCATTGTACATGTCACTGGATTGCTGTAAAAAACGTGTCTGTATAATGTGTTCATTTCAACATCCTAGCTTAAACAGAAACGGAGATAATGTTCAAAGTTGAAATCAAAATTTTGGCCTATGACTCGTAAACAAAAGGAGATAGAGAAATGCAGTTGATGGCATTATTAGTTTCTCGAAAAAAGACGACCGTAATGTGCCATGGATTTTTCACTATCTCGTTGGGTTGGAAAAGTTGTAGTTCAGGTATAACCAATTTTGCCCACCCTGTACAGGGCGAGTCTTTGACTCGTACAAATATTCTAACAGTAGATTCTTGAGGTGGAAGGAAACACTTTTTTCCCATACCATTTTTTCCGATTCGGCACTGATAAAAAGATATAGACATAACAAAATTATCTTCAGAATAACTAGCTGAATCTATGACACTACACATCTGTGGATCATTGAAACAGAGATTCCAGCCAAAATAGAGAATTTTTCAAATTTCTCGAAAACGGCGCATTATACGAAAAAATATGAAGAATACTTTTATTTTACAGAACGTTCAAAGATTCAATAGATAGTGTCCAACTTAGTTTCAAGATTTGGGTTTTTTAAATTTTTGGTATTTTTATGGTACCTAATGGTCATAATGAGAAAACTGAAAGACGTGGGAGACATCTTGTATTCGGAAAATATTGATCAAATGAATGAAAAACTACATTCCGAAATTCATTTCATTCGATAGAACTCTTCATAAGATAAAATAAAGTTCCTAAATTGAACGTACAAACGAAAAGGGAAGATTCCTTAAGTGAGTTTAAGAAAAAAAAGTCCCATAAACATGGGGTACAAACGTTTTGTTTTCGAGATAGAGAGTGTTGAAGTTTGAATTTTTTTCAAGTTTTTTTCTCATAGTATCTACACTTCACAAGATATTCAACTGAAATTTGGCATAGATATTACATTTTAGAGTTCTCACCACGCGACATGGCAATTTCGATAGAAGATCTACAGGGTGATATTTTTTCTGGAACACTGCCACCTGTTCTTCTGCAGAACTTTTTTTTGGTGAGCAACTGTTAATTTGAAAAAATGTGAAAAGAAGATTTGTTCTTATACTAAACTTTTCGGTGTCTTGTAGTTTTGTCGTATCTACCAACGATTTCGAGAAAAAAAATTTTGAACGATTCTCTCGAAATCCTCGTGAAAATCCAAAAATTTTTTTCTCGAAATCGTTGGTAGAAACGACAAAACTACAAGACACCGAAAAGTTTAGTATAAGAACAAAGCTTCTTTTTACATTTTTTCAAATTAACAGTTGCTCACCAAAAAAAAAGTTCTGCAGAAGAACAGGTGGCAGTGTTCCAGAAAAAATATCACCCTGTAGATCTTCAATAGAAATTGTCATGTCACGTGGTGAGAACTCTAAAATGTAATATCTATGCCAAATTTCAGTTGAATATCTTGTGAAGTGTAGATACTATGAGAAAAAACCTTGGAAAAAATTCAAACTTCAACACTCTGTATCTCGAAAACGAAACGTTTGCGACCCCATGTTTATGGGACATTTTTTTCTTAAACTCACTTAAGGAATCTCCCCTTTTCGTTTGTACGTTCAATTTAGGAACACCCTGTATGTCCCATCCAGTTTTCTGGTAAGAGTTTGTAGCTGAGGTGGTTTCATTACACTGACATAGGACGAAGTCGAATTTTTAGTCCCGAATTAACTACCGAATCATCCCCAAACGTAAACAGCAGTCTTTAAACTAAACCCCGCTTTTTTTTTTGACATTTCGACGCGTATCATCCAGTCGGCGAGTTCGGCACACGAAACGTACGCGGCCTAATCCCGGATCCGTATTCCAGGCCGAAGATCCGCGCAGCGAAATTAGTTTGCGCTGGCCCGGGGGCATCAAAGAGATCTCCTAATACCGGGGCAGCAACAGTTAATTAAAAATCTCCGATGAGCCGTTCCTTAATTAAACAAATACCGGCGCGTTTACCTCGAATTTTTATTGCTGTTTACGGCTTTATTACAATTACTTGGACGCGGAGCCAGGCACGGGGTGTATATTAAAAGTCGGCCATTAGGCTCACGTTAGATTAATTGGATATTTCTATTTACCATTCGGCAGGTATATGTCGGCACAGACGGACCGGTCGATGCGAACAATGAGTCCTGTTTAATAATTCAACTAATAGGAGAGAGCCGGTGTTTGAATGGGGGGCGGAAAAATACCAGTAATGGCGGACAGTCCGAAATGGAATATCCATTATTTGCTCACGTTGCACAAGGTAGGCACCGAAATTAATATGGGAATATTGTGTCCGGATAATCGGGGTGGTTTGTCGACGGGAACAAAAAAAAATATTGACAATCCGGATGAAATAGCGACGGGAGCGGAATTTCGATTATTACTCTGCAAACTTGAACGGGGGACGAGTGTTTTCCGAGTTCCAGTAATAATAATTATTGACGATTGTTTATCGACGGAACTTCGAGGTGAGGCGAAGGAGAACGTTTTGTTGGGGTCGGGGAAAATTGATCCAAAACGCAACAACAATTGACCTTTGGAGGCTTACAGTGGTTTTGAAGCCTGAAAAAGACTTCTATCGATAAAATAGAAAGAGATAAGGTGCACTTTGATAGAATTGGTTGGTGATGAAAGGAATTTGAATTCATAATACACGTTAAGTAAGCTAATCAACTGATTTTATCCGAAAACAGTACGAGGGTAGATAAAATTCTTAGCCTACTATAGAACCGAACAAAATTTCAATGTCAAAATATTTTATTACTCAACATATTTTCTTAATAGTTGGATACGTTTTTTACAGCGAACCTGCAACGTCTCTAGACCTTCCGAAAAAAATGTTTCTTCTTGCTATGCAAACCAGACCTTAATAGCTTTTATAACCTCCTCGTTGGAAGAAAATTTACGACCTTTTAAACTTGTTTTCAGTTAAGGAAAGAGATGATAGTCGGATGGAGCCAAATCTGGTGAATAAGGAGGGTGTTCTAGTAATTCAAACCCTAAATCACGAATTTTTTGCATGGCAACATGAGATTTGTACGCATGGGCGTTATCCTGCAAAAACAAAATACCTTTGGATAGCTTTCCGCGTATTTTCTCTTTAATTTTTTCCCGTAGAGTGGTCAGTAATGTCGAATAGTAATCTCCGGTTATTGTTCTACCCTTATCCAAAAAATAAATCATGATTACTCCATGGTAATCTATAAAAACTGAAGCAAGAACTTTTCCAGCAAATTTTTTGACACGAAACTTCTTAGGTCTTAGAGAAACAAAGTCTCGTCATTCCATCGATTGTTGCTCTGTTTCTGGATCGTAGAAATGTACCCAAGCCTCATCCATAGTAACAATTCGTTTTCAAATCTAGCACAGATTGAACGCGATGCTTCTACCCTTGCACGTTTTTAGTCAACATTCAAACATTTGGGGATCCATTTTGCAGAAATTTTTCTCATGTCCAAATCGACGTGAACTATATGATGAACGCGTTTGTGTGAAATATTCAGTGCTTCAGATATCCGTTTTAGCCCAATTCGACGGTCTGATAAAATCATGTCATGAACTGCATCGATATTTTCGGGAACTGACACAAAAACTGGCCTTCCCGATCGGTCATCATCTTCAATGGAAAATTTACCTTTTTTAAAGCTTCCAGTCCAATTTTTCACGGTCGCATACGAAGGACATTGATCACCAAGGGTATTAAGCATATCTTCGTAAATCTGCTTATCTCTTAACCCCTTCCAAATACAGGTACTTGATGATGGCTCGATACTCCAATTTTTCGATTTTCACAATTTCGGTGGACATCTTCTTTCTTTTAATTTATTTCGTAACTCTGGTTTATTTTTTTGACCTCAAACTTCACACTGACACTTCAAATGGGGCTAACTACACATCAATATATCCTCGTATATACAAGGTGAGTCTTTGACTCGTACAAATATGTTAAAAGTTGATTCTTGAGGTCAAAAGAAACACTTTTTTCCCTTACAATTTTTTCCGAATCGGCTCGGTTTAAAAGATACAAGCTGTTGAAAAACCATAAAACGGTTTTATCGAATGAAATGAATTTCGGAATATAGTTTTTCATTATTGGCGAGAACAGGACAAAAGAGATTTCCAGGATTATCAGCTATTCATGTAGTGCGTGTATACTTTTCTGGTCCCACAAATTATTTCCATCAAACAATTGAGTATTAACACCCATACTGGTTGAACACTCAGAGATCAAACTCAGTATCTCTACAAATTCCGAATAACAAGGTCTTCTAAAATGTGAAACATATACATGGCGTCCCAAATTAAAAAAAAGTAGGGGTATTTTCATCTTCTGTGTACAGAATTTACAAAAAATATCACAAGGGATGCGTTATGCATGATAAGGCTCGTCGGCAAAATTCCACAAATGTCGTTTCTTTCGTTTCAAAGATATCGACTTGTATAATGTATTGCAGGGACGGAAGTACGTGGATACACATCCCATTAAAAAAACAGCTTTTTCTGCGTCGAACAGGCGAGAATTGCAGAATGAAACAGAGCTGAGTGGATGGTTCAGATCGCAAATCAGCAAGACTCCCAGAGCACTTCCATCCCCTTAATTTATTCCTTCGAAATACAGATTGACATCAGTATTTCCTTGGTAGCGTCGTAATAAGTCGCCCCATTAAATTGAGCGTTAACAAAACACAGCGGAAAGAGTTCTATTACTCCGAGTACTGCATAATTAATCCAGGGTTTTTGAGAGGATGTCTGGAACAGGGACGAGGATCATCACTTAACATGATCGGCCGTTCTTGGAAGAAAGTCTGCGTGATCTTGTTGTATAAGCCATTTATAAACTTCAACTCGGGCTTTTAGTCCTTGTTAGGCGGTCCTCTTGTTCCATCGAACCGACATAATTTTCCTCTTAAGTGCCGAAAGTGCATGTTTTCGCGAGATGGATGTCCGTGTAGACGCAAAATCATCAGCGGAACTGTTGGAGTGAGGACTCTCATAATTTGTAGAATGGTAATTTTTAACGGTTTTCGGTTTATTCCGTAACTTGAATGATGTTAGCGAGTTCAGAATCGACCGAATATTGTCGTTTTCGGAAATGCGATGAAAAACAGTATTATTATACATTGTATAAGGAGTTCTGTGAGCTTGTAAGAGTTCGGTGAACCAGTTGTGTCATGTGTAGGCTTTTTTAGCTAAAATTTCGTTGTCCAAGAACATTCGTAATTTTTCATCGATTCCAATTGTTTCTACGCCAAATTGTAGATAAATTCTTTGGTATCGGAACCAATCCCTAAAATTTTTCCAAAATGTTGATAGCTCATTTATGCAGGGTGAAAAAAAGCATGTTTTTGTGATCCAGTTTCTCAACACCCTGTGGAACATTTCGAGAAATTTGTAGAGTTTATCCTCAGCTGATTACAAAGAGAACGGGCATTCTGGAAGCTAAAGGACAGATTGTTTCAAAATCACGACCTCAATCTGAAGACCAAGACAGTTGTTCACAGAGCAGTGGTCCTCCCAACGCTTCTTTACGGAGACGAAAGCTAGACTCCCTACAGGCGACACATTAAATAGCTTGCACAAACGCAACAACCTCATCTAAGACAAATAATGCACATCAGATGGTTCTACAAAGTTTCAAATGCAGAAGTCTTGCAGCGCGCGAGTTGTATAACAAGTGAGACTCAAGTAACGAGGGCCCGACTCAGATGGAGCGGCCACAAGATACAAAACTCCCCAAAGTAGCTCTGTATGGCGAATTCACCGAGAAAGCTCGGAAATCAGGAGGCTAGTATAAGCGGTTCAAGGATATACTGCATCAATCCCTAAAATCACTTAATGCCAATCATAATTGGGAACAACTAGCGTTAGACAGATCACAGTGGAGGTCTTTGGTCCACAGCTATAATGGAGACTCTAGAAGAATATAGCGGCGGCCAGATATGGTTGGTGACTATCCATGCCCAAAGTGTGGAAGGATCTGTAGGTCACGGTTGGGTCTCTTCAGTCACAGGAGGGCACACAGCCGCAAGTAGCCCTAAGAAATTGTGAGTTTGATCGCATCGATAGTCCGGTTTTTTTATTTTTTTTTGGAGATTTATTCTCGATAACGCGATTCAGCAATAAACGAATGATAAAGAGCATCCTTTCCACCATCTGTTAATTTTTATTTCACCTTGATGTCTTGATTTACTTTCGAAATACACGTATGTTTACAAATAAGAGCCTGGAATTGTTTTAGGGAAAGAATTTAATTTTGAACGTTTTAATATTTCAAACTAATTTGCAACAAAAAGAACAACATAATTGGAATTTTCCAACATTTCGTATGCCCACCTCTAACGGAAATAACTGCACGCAATCACCGAGACATCTAATTGATGAGAAGAATAATGCAATCCTGAGGAACTGCGTCATATTCAGATTGCAACAGCTTCCTTAAAAACGTCTTTAGGTAAGATTAGAGCTTCGTTTTCAATAAATGATGATTCGGTAAGTGCTGCTCTGGTAATATCGGCCCATACTATAACAGAACCTCTTTGATATGAGATTTGTCCGATCGTGGCTCGGGTTTGTCAGGCGTTTTTTGACCCAGTTGCTAGCGACTCTCTACGGGCAGTAAACAAAACTCTTCGCCTGTCACTCACAAGAATGTGTGTCTGAATGAAGCTTGACGAGTGCAAATAAAGAAGAATTCGAACGTTTCAATTGCAAAATAAAAAAAACGCTATCGCCCATTCTTTACTGAGTTAAAACGATGCAGATTCAGATGATCATTTATCGCGTTTCTTCAATTTCCACGTTTTCTCAAAAGGCCCCGTTTTGTTTGAACCATCAGGTCTTTTTCCCATTATCATGTTCCATATCTTCAAGCTTATAACTTCTCTCCAATTATCCCCGAGCAGCGTTTGTTGTGTCTGGCTCCCTTTCCTAATGAGGACTCTCAATTATGAGACGCGTCCCCAAAACAATGTTTTTTCGCTCGGGACATCCGTACGTAGCAAAGGAACGTAAACGAATATGACACCTCTCTCCTCCCGAGGGGCACGTCTGAACTGTCCCAATTATCGGAGACTCCACCGGCAGCGATTCCGCTTTTTCCCCAATAATAAATAACGCTAGTGCACATAATCATTCCAATTTGCTTTGACGCGGCGCCGCGCGGCAGGGAGACGTCGTTACCTGGAATCATTTCCCGACGGGAACTTTCGCATGACGTAAAATGAAAAAGAACATCGCATCATCTTGCTTATTATTTCTGCCTGCCTCGGTCGCGCGATGTTTCATCTTTGGCGCGGCGGTTCCTCCGTAATGATGCATTAATTTCGGGGAAGATTGGCCCGTCTTTTGTTGCCGTTATTTCGGTACGCCACGAGGGGGCCGTGGGGGGCTAGCGACGTTTTTTGAGTGATGGATTTAATGAAAATTGGAGATAACGCGAGGGTTTCAACCCAACTCGCGCATTCGCCAATTTGTTTGATGATTTTTTACTGAAGGTTTGTCTAGCGACCGATCTCGATTTTCCATAGCTACTGAGCTATACATTCGTACAAAATTTTAACAGATTCTTGAGGTCAAAAGAAACACTTTTTTCCCATACTATTTTTTCCGTTTCGGCCCTGTAAAAAAGATATGGGAGAGTTGAACCTCTTTTCACTCTGAAGCCACTTAAGTTGTCTCTGTAAATGGTAGCAACTCATTTTTCTGCGTGGAGATATCATGCCCAAATAGGTAATGATGGATAATAGTAGAGTGATGGTGAGATGAACATTTTGAGTACAGCAATTCTTTTTTTACGAACCGAACATTGGCTCATGTCTCCCTAACCCATGGGAGAATTGAACAGGTGGCGAGAGAGACTTGACCATACGTTTGTTTATCAGGAAAAACATTGAAAGAAAACAATTTCCAATGACCAAAGATTGTCTTTGTCAAGGTTATCAGCAGATGTATCAGTGTATGAAATACATATTTTCTATTTCAGAGTCACTCTCACTTATTTCCGAGATATATTTTACTTTTTTGATATATTTTTTATAGTTATTTTTATTATTCAATTTTTTTTGGACTAAACTTTTATCTAAGCTTAGTGCGTAAAACTTGGATCATTGATCATGTCTCCTGACCCTACCATGGGTCAAGTCTCCCGCACTCCCTTTTAGTCTATTCAACAGATGTTTTCTTGAAACTTTTACATCTATTATCAAAAAGGCTCATCGTTTGTAAAACAACATTAATCAATGAAAGCAATAAAACTAAATAAAACCACGCACCTTTTAAACATGTCAGACAGTGTGAAAAACAAAAATTATTCAATTTCTTACTTTCTAACAACAAAATCACGTTCAACCCTCTCACTTCCAAACTGTTCTGATGGCGGCCAAAATGGAGCCGTCACTAGTTGTGCCTTGTTACGAGTAAGTCGCAAGCAATGTACGATACCGGTAGCGCGAAATTTGAATTGAAATATTTGAGGTGGTTCAAGTCTCCTACCTGAGCAAGTCTCCCGGACTCCCCTATAGTCATTTTAAGTTTTCATAATGAGCTATGCTACCCCTGGAGAAACAAAATTCCCTTCGGAATAACAAGCTGAATCTATAACACTACACATCTGTGGATATTTTAAACAAAGTTGCTTTAAGCCAAAGTAACCAATTTTCCGAACATATATTTTTTATTTTTCAACATCAAATTACCCAATAACGGCGTATTATACGAGATAATATGAAGAATACTTTAATTTTACACAACATTCGAATATTCATTGAATAGTGTCCAGCTTAGTTTCAAGAGTTGGGTTGTTTGAATTTTTGGTATTTTTATGGTACCTACGGTATGGTGAGAAAACGTGAGAACACGTGGGTGATATTTTGTGATCGAAAAAGATACATCAAATAAATGAAAAACTATGTTCCGAAATTCATTTCATTCGATGAAACTGTTTGTGAGAAATAACCCGAAATAAAAAATTCATGGTTTTTCAACAGCCTGTATCTTTTAAACCAAGCCGAATCGGAAAAAATGGTGTAGGAAAAAAGTGTTCGTTCTGACCTCAAGAATCTGTTAAAATATTTGTATGAGTCAAAGAATCACCCTGTACATTGGTAATAATGACCCAAAATATTCCAATTGCCATCTTAGGCCCAGTTGTTCAATTCGTGATTAAAGTTAATCCCGGATTAATTTTGACATTTCCGTTCAAATCTGTCACGTTAATCCAGGATCAACTTAAATCTCGACTTAAACCTTAATTGAACAACCGAGCCTCTGAATCAATACAAATTTAAAAAACCCTTGCTTCTTGATCAAGTCAACTAGATCGAAGCATTTAAAACGAATTCTCGCACCTGTCGTTCAGAGCACCAACGCTCTCAGCGCCATAATCATAAATCCAAATTTTGCATCTCCCAAGACAACAAGGCACGCCTTACTGTCACAATATTTCTCCCACTTTCCGAAAAAACTCTATCCAATATCATTACGTCGACCGAACAGGGGGCACTTGGCGGAACGGTGAAATGCTCGTCGCGCAATGAAAAAAACAACATTAACGTCAGAAATAACGGATGAAATGTGTATAATTCCGGATAAATACGGGTATACGGAAACCGGGGTTAATATAATGTGACAAACCGGCACGCCAAACATGAAACATCGGGGCAGGGGCAGACAGAAATAATAAGCTGGATGATACGATGTTTTTTTTATTACGACTCGCGAAAGTTCAGCTAGAAAATGATTCAAGTCAACGAGGTACCTTGTGGAGAGAAGTATAACAGAAAATTTATTTTGAATCCAGAAAACGCCCTTAAATTATTCGAATGAGATCGTCATACAAAGTTTCAACCGGAAGACCATTTCGTGTCACAACTCCCACCGCGACGAAACTGATGCCAGTAGTCGCTACGGTGTATGAGTATTAGGAATGCAAGCAACATCATTCCTAAAAACATCGATGTTTTCCAATATTCCAGGACAAACGATGGTGAACATCGTTCAATTCAGACCGTAGCACTTGAAGATATTCATATCGATGGGTGGTATGCATCTGAATTAATTCTCTTATAATGATAATCGACTTTTTTGCAACTTGGTTGATCTAAATGAGAGTTTGGAGCAAATGCAATCTTAAATTGAGCGTTAGGAAAGCGGAATCAAGTTGGAATTCGTTTGCTGCCAGGTAGAGCTGGGATATATTCATAGGTCGTATAATATCGAAAAAAGGGGTCATCAAATCGTATCATTTTCGTCAAAGTTTGGGTTGTGTTGCTCTGGCGAGGTCAAATGAGAAATTGTCAGCTCTTCCCCCATAAAATGGTCTTTATTTCGGTGGTGATCACCTAGTTCGATGGAGATCCTAACATTTGTTGATTTCTATATTAATGTTCGTTATGTATCTGCTTTTGCTGACGGCGCGGATGAAAATGACGATGAGAATTTTTGTAATTCCGCTGTCTGGGGATTTTTTGCGGGTAAATTCATCCAGGAGACTTCTTCTTGCGTGAGAAGGACCACTAAAACGATGTTCAAACAGACGTAGCGAAACGTTCGCCCCAAAAGGCCTTGTCTCCCGGCGACATCGAATTAATTCGCCCGAAACCGTGGTCCAGAGGGAATATCGGAAAACCCTTCCAGTATTTCATTACGTTCAATCGAAAACTCTCACGCAACCACAACTTGAAATTGTTTACGCGACCCAACGCCGCTGCTGATGCGCGGACAGCCATAATCCGCCGGGCGACAAAAAGTAGGGTCGAAAATAATTACATTGTAAGGGCCCTAGTAATTTCACCTGTCATCATGGTAGCGTCGGTTCGCATACATTACTACGCTTGTTAACATTTAAACCACTTTCGCAAAAAAGCTCCTACATAAAACGCCCTCGTTTATTGTTGTTGCCGTGCCTCATTATTTCGGCCGATGCGCGTGCTGCGGGCCGTTCCCACAACGCGGCGGCGGCGGTAGCGGCGGCCTCAGTCTGTTTTAAATTTTTAATTAAAACTGCATATGGCGCGCCCGCTGCGCTTTTACCCGTTGCACTTTGATGTGAATTTTAATTATTTCCGATTGACGCGTAAATACTTCGGCGCTCTTTCTGTCACGCCGTACTCGATTAACAGCGGTATTTTTTCCTCGCGCTGTTTAATTCGGTTCGTTGCCTCGTCGGACAAGTGCCTGGATTTGATCGCGCGGTTAATTAGGGCGGTTCGATGCCGTACGACGTATTTCTCATAAAGTACGATTTTTCACGTCGACTTTGGTATACGCCGAATCGGGGGCCACTCTTCAAGTTACTGACACGAAAATTCCATTCAGGAAAGAAACAATATCGAAAGATTGGTCCCAAAAATCGATATTTGTCAGAATGTCTGATTGGCCCAAAATTGTGCTGGAACTCCTGATTTCACGTTCCTTGAGATTTGTCAAATTCGAAATAAGTTTCGCTATAAGTTGGGTCTGACGCTGTAGTTTCATCTACAGAGTGGTTTTTCCTACCATATGTGGGTTGCCATACCATGGGGTATAGAAAAACATTTCCAAACGTTTTAATGGTATGGAGCGGGAAGCCAGGCCACGCAGAGGTCCCTGGAATCACACTGCCAGGTATCTGCTGACACAGGAGTACTGTAATACCATAAAGCAACTGGCCAGAGGCAATACAGTGACTCTACTATGGGTGCCAGGGCATTGTGGTGTTGAAGGAAATGAAAAAGCCGATGAACTTGCAAAAGAGCATCAAGGTTAACACCTGCTGGACCTGAGCCTCTCTGTGGGCTTGGAATATACCAGTATAGGATCGAACAATGGGAGTTGAACAACAGATAACCCTCTGGAAAAACACTCCTGGACTTACTCAGTCAAAGAAATTCGTGAGGACTTCACCGACCTACACAAGAAAACTAAGCTAAAGCTGTCACGAGCTGAGCTTCGGGTGATGGTGAGACTGCTGACAGACACTGTCGGTATCATATAATTTGTACCGTATAGGAAAGTCAGCAGATGAGATTTGTAGGCTCTGTGGATCAGAAGCAGCAACAGCTGAACACATGGTATGCAAGTGTTCAGAGCTGGCAGGTCTAAGAACTATTCATATGGGCAAACTGGTCCTGGATACTCATGAGTTAACGGTCAAGGCCCCTAAGGATGTTGTCGGCTTTATCAACACCATTGACGACCTCCTTGGATTTATTAAATCTCGAAACACCGAGCTTGTACGGTTGTGTAGGATATGATAGGGATTCCAAAGCATCATTTCCTCATCTCATTGGATGGTGCAAGATCTGAGCACGAGTTTCCTGAGGAGTCATCTAAGCATGTTCAATACTATATATTGATTGTATTTTTCAAGATTTTCAGCAAGAGAGAAGGCATAAATAAGAGGTAAATTCGGTATTCGTAATGATCTGAAATTAAAGCAACTTGAAACCTGTTAAGATGAAACTGTTTGGAATTCGTAACACTTCGCGCCTTGCTGACAAGCTGCCACTGTTGAATTTATCAGTGGATCTAAGTTTCAACTCCACATTCAATACTACGTAGGTGTTGTTAGGTTAGGTTGCTCAAAAGAGCCGTTCGCGACGTATTAAACGCCTGCGGTGCAGCATCCATTAATCGGGCGCAAAATTCCCAGTCTTAATTAAATGATAATATCAAGGGGGCAACTTCAAATTGATTCGGAGCAGGAAACTCGCAGGAAACTCCCGATAAGGGACATCCGCATGAACCGTGGCCGTAAAAACGTACATCCAATATTCCCGGAAGGACCGCCGTATAATCTGGTCGCTGCAATCATCCGTTGCACTCAAGAATATGAGATCGGCCAGAAAGACCGGCCATAACAGTCGACAATCGGGAACAATAAGGCGGCATCGCACCCGAGTCTCGTGCACATGTTCGTCGGCACTTGGGCAACATCAATGTGGCGAGATTTAATGAAGCAATTACTATGTCTGCTGTGTTTTCGACGTAGAGTCCCGTGTAGAACGTAGAATCTGTTCGGCCGCATTCAATCCCGCGGCAGGCTTCGACGTAATTAAATTTTCCCGTACTGGTCCGTTTTGTGTAGCCCCCCGTGCCCCCGACGACGCGTAAACATTTTTACTTGAACTTTCACTTATCCCGTCGTCGTTCCAGAACACGTACGTTACGCAGGGACGGCTTAGGCGCCTACAATTACTCCCTAACATGATTCCCTCGAGCGACAGCTCTTCTTTTCATAATTTCAAGAAAATATTATAGTATTTACCAACACTGATCCAGCTACATCACGAGTATTTCAAAAATACAGCCTT
This sequence comes from Coccinella septempunctata, assembly GCF_907165205.1. Lineage (NCBI taxonomy): Eukaryota > Metazoa > Arthropoda > Insecta > Coleoptera > Coccinellidae > Coccinella > Coccinella septempunctata. The sequence goes on from NC_058194.1 coordinate 27,816,037, forward strand.
GATTTGGCTGAAGGGGCTAAATGGGAGAGAGAGGTTCACGACTTTGTTCAAAACTCCATGGGCTCACACGCCATGGAAGAAGTGTAAATAAAATTTGACCGGAAATCTTTATCGGATAACCAAGGGTTGGCACGCCATGGTCGGTCGAAGGCCAAACTGTAAGCCACGCCAAAAAACGAATTGATACCTAAAGGTGGATCTACCAACATGATGAATCTACCAAAAAGGTTCACTGTCCCTCCTAACGTCATTAATTCATTGCTGCATCCCGTTACCGAGAATAAATCTATAAAAAGACTCAAAAACAAAACTATCGGTGCGACCAAACGTATAATTTCTTAGGGCTACTTGCGACTGTATGCCCTTCTGTGACTGAAGAGACCCAACCGTGACCTACAGATCCTTACACACTCCGGGCATGGATAGTCACCAACCAGCTCCATCTGAGTCGGGCCTTCGTTACTGGCCTCTCAATTGTTATACAACTCGCGCGCTTCAAGACTTCTGCATTTGAAACTTTGTGGAACTATCTGATGTGCATTATTTGTCTTAGATGACGTTGTTGCATTTGTTCAAGCTGTTTAATATGTCGCCTGTAGGGCGTCCAGCTTTCGCTACCATAAAGAAGCGTTGGGAGTACCACTGCTTTCTAAACAGCTGTCTTGGTCTTCATATTGAGGTCGTAGCTTCCAGAATGCCCGTGATGCCCTTCCTCATGTGATGAACATTACGATGACTTTGATTTTCCCATTAACGAAATCAAAACCCATCACAAACCCAGCTCGTGATATATTCTCGGTGCAGGGGTCAGACCTCAACTTCCCATTACGACCCTGCGTTCCCAGTCTCACTTCACGCCTTTGAAGAACAATTGACATGAACGCGTCAGGGCGCCATCTAAGTTTTCCATTTAATGCACCGACAAACAGCTTGCTGGATTATTAATGGGGGTGTTATGTACTGAAATGAAGTTGACGGCGAAACAGCTCGGATGGCTGTTTTAATAAGGGCCTCAATCTCGCGACGCGGAGCGTCTATCGATGAATGAATTTTTGTTCGGAATGGGATTCATTCACTGGAAACTGGAGTATGGGAGTTTGACTTGTGGAACGTTTGAGAACTCTGGAAACAGTTCGTGGAGCGTGTTATGTGTTCTGAGGGGCGGGTTAACCAGGGTTCCTTTCTGGTTCCTATTCACAGTCTTACCGACCATACTTTGTGAACGTGAAAATTCCCAAATTATATTTTGATCAGTCGTTACACATATCGCATTGAAATGTGGTTCTACTACTCGAGAACTTTATTCACAGTAATACCTATATGTACACCTCTGACGTCTGGGTGGCACAAATGTCCAACTTTAAAGAGGATTTTGTGTCGACAAAAAGAAGAAACAAGACTTGCTATTCCTTCACTGTAGCTCTTAGTTATGAATGAACTGATAAAATAATAATTTCGAAATGAATCACAATTCCACCTCTCCTGAAATGAAACACAGACGGGTTACAAAAAGTAAATGAAAAAGACCAAAATCTACATAAATTCCCACGATTTTTATGAATACCCTAGCCTCCGACAAAGTTTCAATAAGCAGTATAGGTGTATTGCCTGTCCATTCATTCACTGTCCCCGGTTATACCTCGAATTGGATGTTAAAAATTTGGTACGGGTGATCCACCACATTATTGGAATTTTTTTGGAATTCACCATATTGTCTCCGTCTTCAATGCGTCTCTAGATGCTGGAGTTGTAGCTCAAAGAACCCTTTTCTGTCCTGACTTTGCAGAAAAACTTTCAGACAGTAGAGTGTTCTCCAGCTGAAGAAAAATGCCTCTACATTTCTTCAATGTTCAAATTATTACTATTATTGGTTAACAGGAACTAGGAATTCGTGGGTTGATTAACAAACCATAGCTAAGTGCCAACGTTTCGCAAAATATATTTGCTTCCTCAGGGGAGTTAACCAATAATAGTTATAATACCTGAAGGAAGTGAACCATCATAGATTATTGTTCAAATTATTGTCGATCATTCGTCAATCAGTTGTACCGTTCTACTCTGAATTTACATCATAATGGCATCAAAGAATTCTGTATCCACAGAACTTTTTGATGCCATAGAGTATCGAAACCTTCAAAATCCCGAATTCCACAGATCTTCCATAGAGATATATACCGACATATTATTTATCTTCTGTATAGATAAACCCGACAACAATGGATGTCGAATGGCCAAAAGCCGATTTTCCACTTCGAACAGCGTGCGAGCGCGGTCACAGAAAACATAGCGTATGCAGCACGGGCTTATTTGCAACCTGTAGGTCATTTGCATAAAGAAACAACCGCGGGAGGTTTGTTTTAGAACATCATCACTGCGCTCTCAGGTCTCATTAATATTGCATGAATGGTATGTTATTCGGGAGGCACGGGTTTCGAGGTGGGGAGGCGGGAGATCAGCTGAAATTGTTGGGGGCAGGTTCGGAAGGTCGTTCTGGAAATGGGGGAATTCGACTTGAGCTCTCGTGGAGAATATTTTCCATGTGGAGTGTATCGACGCGATGATTAATGGTTATTCAATTAAAGAGGGTTGATTTTCGGAATCATTAATAGCTAGATTGGTATGAGAGTTGCTTTTTGCCCTTGCAAGGAAGGCAAGCATCTGATCCTCAGAAGTCACGAAGTGGGTTTTTCGATATTTTTTGTTTCAGTCGTCCAATCAAGGAATTGCACCAGATTTCTTTGGCGTTTCTCGTTCATCACCTAGACATATGCAGAAATCGTGTAGTTATATAGGATAGTTTCATATTTTTCATCAATTCGTAATAGTTGGGGAGCCCAAGAGGTAAATTCGGGAGTGTCAGATTAAAATAAGGGGAGATACTTTGGCCATAGAGTCATTCGGGGTAGCTGAGCGCAGTGGGTAAGTGTGCGCAGTGCGTATATCTCGACTATGCAATGTATGAAAGAGGGGTTCATTTGGGTGAAGCAAGGGCGCAGAATCGCCATATTAGTTTTTCATAGGAGTGCGCCGTGCCACGTTTCTTTAACTTTTTATTTGCAATCAATCAAATTCACTAGTTTTCTTGTTAATTTTTGGCATCTCTGCACATTCTGCCAGGTCCAAGTTCCGAGTCCCTCAGTGTTAAGCAATATTTTATTCGATCATGGGCATATTAATCTAAATATACAATAAAAAATTTTAGGTTCTCTTAGCTGCTCAACTCTATAAGAACGTCAATTCAAATTTTGGCTCACTGGGGAAAGTGTGCTCGGGTAAGTGTGCGCATAGATTCATTATATGGGCATTAGTTCAGTGAGCAATAAATTATGACATTGTTGATTTTCTTGGTTAAGACTCGATCAATATTGCCCTATTTGTTCAGAAAAATATGAAGGGCCATCTACAGGGGAATGTATCAAGTGTTGTGTTCACCAAGAATTGTGGCACGAACAATAATGCACTGCTTGTAAAAAGGCGCTTCTGTATTGACAATAAACAGCATTTCTCTAATATTGTAACATTTTGATGACATTATTTTGTGATTTGTTTTGATTGTGTGGTTCACTAAGGACTGCGTTCACTTACCCCGAGAGGGTGAACACACTTACCCGCAATACGGGGCATGTGAACGCACTCCGACTTTCTCTATTAAATTCTTTTTTGCGGAAAGAAAACGTTTTTGTTTGTTTGCTTTTTGATGTTTTCTTATAGATTAGAAAATTCTCTATCTTATGAATATGTTTTAATTTTCCTAGCTTCAACATTTGGAACAGGGTATGGCTTGAAAGGCAAAAGTGCGCACAGTTACCCCGAATGACTCTAAGGGTCAGAAAAATCAGTTGTAGAATTATCCCCACTTCTGGTCTTCAAATTGTTTTTGCGTTCATTATAAAAGTTGTAGATCATAACATTTTCTACAAATTTCGTTCGAAGCAATTTTTTCTATGTTTGAACATTTTTGAGATATATGGAGATGAATGTACACCAGACTGGGTTTCAACATTGACCTTGGCCTTTCGCATGTGTGGCTAAGCTCCTCGTCCTTATCGCTCTCAAAATCGAAAACAGTTGAGAGTAAGCCAAATTGCTTCGAGTTGTAAAGGATTTTATTATCTACAACTTTCATGATGAATATAGAAAAAATTAGAGGACAGAAAGGGAGATATTTTGAAAAAATCTTGTTATCATCTTCAAAGTGTCCGATTAAGATAACCCCTCCTGATTAGTGTCAGACTAATGGGTCAACACGTCTGCAACACCGAGATTAAGCATCTGTATGAAAATCTGACACGCTCGAGCATGTACAAGTCACAATTTTTTTTTACATTTTCAAAGGACCGCTGTGACCTTTCCTTCCATACGGCCAGCCCCATCACGCAAACTGTCAGATCAAAATGCATTTATTAGTAGAGACACATATGACATATACAGTATCTTAATCTGACACGCTCGAGTATGTTCACCTGACAATTTTTCTTTACATCTTTGAGAACCTGCAGACGCTTTCCCCACCGCTGAAAGTGCATACATCATAGAACCTTTTTTTCTTTCTACCATCTTATCTTCAAAATCCACTAGGTTAATCCATGCAGTTAATCTCTGTCAATATAATTTTCTTTAAGACAATTGTAAACGTTTGAACTAGTCGCAACTCGACTAAACTACTAGCCTAGTCTGAACCAGGCTTAAGAGCGTAAGTTCGCCAGTTGCTATGACAACGCTAGGTGATCATAAAATTGATCATTTTTAAACTTGACTTTGAAATAGTAGCGTTTATTTTCAGGAACTTTCAATATTTTATCCAGTGGCGTAACTCTCCCACAACGTTACCGAGCATACTGAATTTTCTAAGAGTTTTGATCGCGTTGATGCACCGAATCCAGCCACACTAAAATGCGCGCTGATAGGTCTGGATTTTCCTAGTCCTCGAAATGATGAAAGGCTGCAAAGCCCGCCGGGACGGAACGTTCCAGCCATATTTCAATCCGAATAAAACGGTACAGTTCACTAACGTCCTAAACGTCTCGTAATTGTGTATCCGTGCATAATATGACATTATTTAAGCTGGCGTTAATCGCTCTGCCGCTTTATGAAACGCGTTTAATATAGTGCCGCAATTCGGCAACACTAGTCTCTCCTTCTTTGTTCAGCATTTGTCGCTGTCGCGCCGGCCAATTTATGAAATACTTAACGAAGTTTACCTTGTTGAGAAATGAACACCCCACCTCGGGCTTTAGTGGCTTATTTAGTTGAGCGCTCCTTCGTGTTCTACTTCGAAAAACGAGGGTGGGGTTTTATTTTCTTCCGATCCCTCGTTTTTTTTTCCAGGGGATAGAGGGTTCGCTTTGTCGGTATTATCGTGACAGAGTTATCGATCTATGCCTCTTCATTATTGTTGTACACGTCGGTTCGTCATGTGAGATGAATAATTATTGGGAAAAGAACACGTGGAAAATTGTATGTCATCATTGGGGTGTTGATTCAATCGAATGTAATTCATTTGAATGCAACAAAATTATTACTTGGTCCAAGAGCTCATTAAGGCTGAGTGGATTCGAACAAACGACTGAAATTTCACGCAGTTTCAATATTTGCAAAACCATCGGAACATTCTGAATATTACAGTCTGATTACTATAACAAAGTACCGAAAATAATGGTTTACTTCTGCTATTTCGTCTTTTAAATGTAGATCGAGGATGATATTGAAAAACAAGGTGAGTCTTTGTGTTCTATTCCCGTTCTTTTTATATATGTGTATATATTTTTCTACTCATATTGTTTAATATCATGTCATATAATTGACAATGCAATTGTATGCGCGAAATGGTCTACCTCGATTTTTGCTCATATTCTGACTCCATCGTGCTGACTCCGCGCAATGAGGTCAATATTGCCAGACTTAAGCCAGTCCAGGAAGAAGAAGAGTACCGAAGCCACGCCCCTCTTTTGGACCACAGAGTAAAAGCGATGCCGGCAAGAACACACTTCGACCAGTCAGTTCGTTTCTGATCACTCTAGCGAAATCAGCCATACTTAAGTTGACAGCACGCTCTACGCTGCTCTACGAAACTTACACACAATACACCTGCTTCCTACACTAGTCTACTCGTAAGTCTACTCGCATTATTGATACTTAAAGTGTTTGTCAGTAATTTGACCATAGCTAAAGGTTTGTATTTCTCAGTGCATATATCTCAATTGTTGTAAAAATTAGCCATACTGTAAAACTGAATTAGCGATCCGATTAATTATACTTCCATTCATCAATTGAATTTATTTCACTTTGACTTATACATATTAACAGCAAATTCGTATTCCTATAACATTTTTCCTGTTTCGGCCCTGATAAAAAGATATAGCCATATATCCCCAATAAAATTTCACAGGTATTTCTTAATTTTTGAACATCGAATTACTCGAAAACGTTCAAATATTCATTAGATAGCGTCCAGCTTAGTTTGAAGAGTTGGATTCTTTGAATTTATGGTATTTTTATGGTAAGTTATGGTCATAAGGGAAAAACTGGAAGACGCAGATGATATCTTTTGTTCGAAAAAGAATCATCGAATAAATGATAAACTATATTCCGAGAAACTGTAGCTTCTAAACCGAGCCGTTTCGGAAAAACTCGTGAAGAAAAAAAGTGTTTCTTTTGACCCCTAGAATCTACTGTTGAAATATTTGTACGAGTCAAAGTCTCACCCTGATTAAAAATGGGTACAGCACTGAGACAAAGAGAGTTTTGAGGGCTCCTTCAAATTCTTAACTAATGTTGAACCATTTGATCGTAATGACCCTAAAACCCAATCAAAAATAAACGTATAGTTTTATAACTCAGTTTTTTTTCAGAACCCGTAAAAAAAATTGAGAACAGTCAACTCGCCATCGCCTTCCAAAGGCTGTATCTTGGAAGGGAGGTCGATTTCGAAAAAGATTCATATGAACTACCCCTGCTTATTTTCATCGAGAAATCATCCTTTGCATTTGTTTACAGACACCCTGTATAAATCGGTTTTGCCGACCTACAGAGCCGCTGTTTCATTTTCAATGGCCCACTCTGTAAATATGTGAGAGTACTACTGTATAATGTAATTATATGCATACGGCAGATGTTAAGAAGGGTACTCACCGGCATAGTTTGACTACCGTGCAAGCTGTTGATCGCTGCTTGTGCTTCCTGGTGTGAACTGTATTTCACGAAAGCACAACCTGTAAAAAAACATTTCCTGTTAGGTTCGAACTGTAACCAACCCTATCGAAACCCGGAATCAGAGCATTTTTCAATGCCTGATGAGATTTCACGCTCTATTCATCGAAAAATGATCAGAATTCACCTTTCAACAGCCCCCGGCGGCAGCGGAAGATCTGATTAGATCCCAGGGACCGGTGTAGAATTTTCATTCGACAGAATTAATTTCTACCCGTCCCTATCAAAAAGTTATTATGAATTAAGAACCCCTTTATAACGATTAATTGAGAATTAAGGGAGAGCGCAGTGAATGGTCTCAAAGTAACGCTCGCCAAGCGTCGCGTCGTCTGGAATATCTGGAAGTGAAATTTCCGACGGTGAATTCCATTCAATTTTTGTTTGGTCCCGAATTGGATTTTATTGCACGAAACCGCATCCTTTGTAAATAAAAAGGAGAGACGTTGACGGCGTTGAAAGGACTTTTAAAGTATGTATTTCCTGGGAAAATTCTTGCTTAATACCCCGCTCCCGACTATGAGTAACAGTTGCAAACATCGGAAGTTCCCTTCAAGATTGAGAACATAATGTTGCGCTCAGCGAGGCGTACATTAATCTATAAAGCGAGATCGGGACTTTGTTTCTCGAGAATCTCCAATTAATTGGGGCCCCAGAGGACTGACTCTTGTAGATCGAGTCTTGGGAATGTAAGGATGGTGAGAGGAAAACATTTTCATGAAGTATCTTCGCCAAAAATTGTGAATTATTCTACCAGCATCGGAATTATCGAAAGTCATAGCTCCGAAAAACATTCAGATTACCCCTAGCTACAATAAGGGTCGCGAACTGTACCTAACTATTGGTCCAGAACCTATGAGATACTCTATTATGATTATAAAACTGAAAACTTTGCGCGTAAGTGGCGCATTGTGATCAGAATTGGAATAATTTCTCAAAATGTCGATCCGATTTCATTTAAGACCCCATAATCCGGTTGGAATATATAACGCTACACTATACTGATGAGGGACAACTTAGATGCTTCGAGTTCTAAGGGATTTCCTACGCATTATTTTACCGACAATTCTTGCTGTAATACATATTATCTTATTTCATGGATCATCCTAACAAAAACTTTTTGTGTTTCTGTGAAACTGCCGATGACATTTGACGCTTTCATATGAAATCTACACTAAGATTTCGTTCGAATGCACATACAAATTTCACTCTTTTTATTCACCAACTGTTTGCTTTGCTCCCATCGTTAATGAATATAATATTTCTTTTTCGTTTTTATTCATGTTACAAATTTGCGAGTGAGATGAGAGCAACAGTTTTAAATCTCAATATATATTTCTCATGTGATGTTTCAGTACATTAAAAAATGAATTCGACAATAGTGCATTATGATACCGGTTTTAATTGAAATTCTTCTCATGAATTTTCTATTTTCATTTTGCGTCCTCCATCTTTGGATACTGTAAATGTTGGTGATACAAATCAGTGAACGTTTGGCTAGAATATTAAACTAGTAATGCCTCCGATTCTTTGTCTTCGATTTTTTCCCAGAAAGGTTTATCTTCAACCATTCTTAAAATATCTAAAGCATTCCCTTAACAATGATTTATCAGTTGGGAGCATTGTTACCTTACTCTTTTCCACAAAAAGGTAGGTTTTTGTATGAAATTCGAAGCAATATGAACTGAATATTATGAACTGATTTCTAACCTCTCTGAAACCACCAAATCAGGTGCAACTATGGGGCATATAAAAGACCAAGCCCTCAAGGAAAAGATGGTTTAAAAGGATACATCGTTTGTTGAATAAAGATTTCCTTTGAGATTCAAGAAAAGTCACATATTTCTGCTCATTTCACAGAAAAACTACGAGGGTAAATTCTTAGCCTACTTTAGAACCAAGTCCGTAGAGTGATCAGTAATGTTGAATAGTAATCTCCGGTTATTGTTCTACCCTTATCCAAAAAATCAATCATGATTACTCCATGGCAATCCTAAAAAACTGAAGCAAGAACTTTTCCAGCAGATTTTTGGACACGAAACTTCTTAGGTCTTGGAGAACCAGAGTGTTGCCATTCCATCGATTGTTTCTGGATCGTAGAAATGTACCCAAGTCTCATCCATAGTAACAATTCGGTTTAAGAAGTCTACATCGTTTTCAAATCGAGCACAGATCGAAGGCGATGCTTCTACTTTTGCACGCTTTTAGTCAACATTCAGACATTTGGGGATCCATTTTGCAGCAATTTTTCTCATGTCCAAATTGACGTGAACTATATGATGAACGCGAAATATTCAGTGCTTCAGATATCCATTTTAGCCCGATTCGACGGTCTGATAAAATCATGTCATGAACTGCATCGATATTTCCCTTGACTGACACAGAAACTGGCCTTGCAGATCGGTCATCATCTTCAATGGAAAATTTACCTTTTTCGAAGAATTTTTAACGGTCTCATACGAAAACATTGATCACTAAGGGTTTTGAGCATATCTTCGTAAATCTGCTTACCTCTTAACCCTTTTAAATACAGGTACTTGATGATGGTTAGATTCTCCAATTGTTCGATTTTCACATTTCGTTGGGCATCTTCGTTCTTTCAATTTATTGCGTATCTCTGGTTTACTCTTTGGACCTCAAACTCCACAGTGACACTTCTAATGAGTTATTTTTCGTTGCTATGGTAACGCAATATTTTTTTTATGCATGGAACTGGTCTGGGCCAACTAGATATCAATACATCCTTGTATTTCCAATGAACAAAATCTGACCTAATGCATAAATAAAACACTTTCCTAGCGAAAATTAGCCGAAAAAATGATGCAATTTGCAACAAGTTCTTCTAGGGTCAGAGAAGGCAATGTAGCGCTCGCTAGGGCGTATATTAATTTATGAAGCCGTATCGAGACTTGTTTCGCCAATTAATTTGAGGCCCCCTGGGCCAGCTCCTGTAAATATAGACTTGGGAATTCCAATATAGTGAGACGATCACGTTCCCATAAAATACCTCCGACCCTTGTCTTCTCTCTTTGACAATCTTCGGTTTCGACCGGGCGTGAAAACGCACAAGGTGCCCGAACTTCAGGCTTCGATTTCCTCCCCAAATTTTCCCTCTTCCAACTTTCAGCATTCAATGATGCGGCGATCTCACCTACGAGAGGGATGAGATTGAATGGATTCTCGAGAACACTTTTTACTCGGAGATATTGTGAGATTTCCGAACTGATTATTTTGTTTATCCGAACTTATGAACTGTTACCACTTTATCCACTACTAGAATAATGAAAAATACAATTTCAATCACACTTCATTCATTTATTTTTAATTGCAATATGAATATTTATATTTATAATACCTAATAGACGCTACTGAGTACTATCCAGCAACACAGAGCGCCACCCAGTATGAAACGATATCTCTAGGGGGGATATGGAGGGGATTGAATCCGATGTCGTTTCATACTGGGTGTCGCTCTGTGTTACAAGATAGTACTCAGTAGCGCTTGTTAGTATCGAATAAGAGTGCATCAATTCCAAACGTTCTCCATCGGAGAAGCAGCTATGTTGCTCTGAGGAGGTCAAATGAGCTCGAAACCATGGTCAGCATCTGCTTTTCTTCGATGGAGCGTAGTCCATTGGAGGCCCTGAAGATGGCAAATTGGCAGGTTCTATTGAGATCGTAACACTTGTTGATTTCATCTCAGCGGGTGGTAACCATTCGAATTATGTGATTCTTATTATTATTCACCTTTTCGTACTATATAGTGTAAAATGTGTCATATTTCCATGGCCAACCGAGTGCTTTTATAAAAGCGAATGGAGTACAGTTGCGAGTATTACTTCCAAACGATACTTACTAGGTTTGTGTTCATCAATTAATTGCTTCCATTAGCAGGCAACTAAAAGCTTAGGCGGCAAACCCACGGATTTTCTATCAGATTCTCAGAATCGCCAATGTTTGAAACACCCAGAGAAAAAATTTCATGTGGGCTCTAATTGGTACTCTGATCTATTTCAAAGGTAGTTATCGGAAGTAATAATGATATTATATCCGAATTATGTGAAATTTTAAAATCAACGTTGTTCATTGACGTAGAGTGAAGATCAAAAAGGAAATATGCTCTCATTACATTCGGCCAATGAACGAAGCTCTGTATAGATAATAAAATCCCGCAAAGCTGATGCAACATAAACTTGTTCAGAATGCCATTGATCACTCTATCCCCTGATGCAAATAACTCATAAAATCGAGTTTGGTTCGTAACATAATACTATGAATATTGGAATAACGGAATAAAATATTCTGGAGCACACGCAGTATCCATACTCCATTCACATTTATTTTAGCAGTCGGTTGAAATAATTTTCTAAAGTTTTTGTGACTAGAACAGAGTGAGGTTGGCACACATGCAAAGTCTTTAATTTCATAACGCCGTTGCCACAACTAATATCGATTTTTATTACGAAAATGCCAAAAGTGATTGAAAAAAGAGACAGGGTTTCAGGAAGTGCTATTAATTCTCATTCAAATAGTTTTACTCTGATATTCTAAAATCCACAATACGTCAGACGGTAGCGAACATATTCAATGTAAGAGAATTTATATAATGTTTCATCTGAATCTAAACGTCTTATATTTCAGCTGAATATTTCCACAATCAGAAAGATTGTGAATGAAGAGGATGACAAAGAATTTCCTTCTATTGGGAGACCCAAAAAAGTGGTGGCATTTGAGAATTTTGTTTGAGAGAATTAATGGGAAAAGTTTACTACAGGATTTTCGATGAATGTTATCGTAGAATAAGTTACCGAAAATTGATTTTTCTAGTTTCCATTTGACTTGTGCTATACATTGTAAATGTCTTAAGGTACCAATAAATACCTAATTATTATTATTATATCAATGTATTAAGATGAACAGCCACAAATACGCGCCAGTTGTCCTGTTAATTGTTTATTCATGTAAAATTTTTGTTCAAAGGTGAAGTTCATCTTGACTTGAAACGTCCTTTAATTCCTTTTACTTATATTGATGATTTTTGTTGAAGAATTCAACATCCTTGTAATTCTCTGTTAATTCCTTCGGGAGATACCCATTCCCAACCACTGCATCATATGCATTTCATCTTCGGGTTAATATTTTTGAAATCTACCACTGATGTAACGTATTCAAACATTAGCGAAAGAAGATAACGGACATTAACTCTCAAGTTAGTGCATATTATGATATTATACTAATCTCTTGTATTTTCCATGCAAATAACTGGATTTGGTATGCCTTCAATCAGTTTGTATAAACTTCAATTATGTTCGTCACATATTTTCCGAAGAGATTCGACATTGTGATAAAATACGTAATAACAGAAACTTTCACGTAGAACGGGCATCATAGCGTTGATTTAAAACCCGAAAATGTTTTGACAAGCGTCATAACCCCACATTTTCGTATTATACAGAGTGAAATGTGTCAAATTTCCATATCCAACCGAGTGCTAAAATAAAAGTGAATGTAGTAGATACGAATACGATTCGCCTTTCAGTTCCATTCGGTTTTGTACAAAAACAAACATCCTAACCTTAATTCGCTACTTGACAGATGACAGATCGAAATTTCGTCTGTCGAAAATTGACAGCGAATTTTTCGACAAAGGGCCGGCTTACGTTCTCCCTATTGGATGAGATTTTCGCAGAATCGGCCTGGCGCCTTCGCCTTCGCTTCACTCGCATTATCCACGACCGCGGGGAGGTTCCCATGAATTCAATTACGGCGTTTTGCCAGTGCAAATGATCGAATAGACACAGACTTGAGGGCGAGAGGCAATCCGGCTCGATGAAACGGCGCATTAGATCATTCACCCTCGAGTATAATTAGGATTTGGCTGAATAAGTGAGAGTGAAGGATATGAAGAATTCACGCTCTAGGCGTAAGGGGTTGAGCGAGCACGTGGGGGGTGAACCCCGTTATTGAATCCGCCATGCAAATTAGGCTGTGAGGCGAATTCGGTGCGGCGGAGCTTTGAAGTTGCCGCGATTGGTTCGTTTTATTTACGGAAAGAAGCGTTCGTAAACAATCGGTTATGAATATTGCAAGGAAAACCGGGGATTGATCATTTGAAGATGAGGCACAACAGCAATTCTCGACCAATAGAGAAATAATGAACGAAAAGAGTGTTTCATTCGTTCCAAAGGTACCTTGTGGAATGACCCAGCGCTGCTCTTCTTATTCTTCTACGTGCGGTGCCCCACCAGGCTGAACTGAGACCTCGTGACCCATTGTTCGTCCGCTTGTAGTTGGAGAGATTTAAACTCTGTGACATGCTGACAAAAACGCCACTAGTCGACATAGAGGAGTTCCTCTCAACATAGGAGTTGTGAGTGTTGTGTTTCTTAGGTGTGTCATCCTTAAGTCTTCAAGGTTGCTGCAGAAGAACATAATGTGTTCAACCGTTTCATCCGTGCTCCTGCACCAGCGGCACAGGGAACAGCTAGTCAGTCCCATTTTATTTAAGTTTTTAATAAACAAATGGCCAGTCATTGCTCCAGTCAGTAGACTCCGTTGTTTCTTCTCAAGAGCTAAGAGTTTTTTGACCTCAGGCACAGACGATGGTCTCTCAATGAGAAGCCCCGACTGTCTAAGACCACTTCTCATGCTCCATCCAGAGGAAAATTTCCTGTCCAGCCATCTATTGAAGAAGTTCTTGACAGATGTACGACAGATAGGCAGCGCCGGTCCCGGACCAACAAAAGCTGAGTGGTCTTCCCGCATTGCAAGTATGTCTGCCTTCTCGTTCCCCGGAAGTCCTGCGTGAGCCGGGCACCAGATAACTTTCACAATGTTATCAGAGCCTAGTTCCCGCAGAGCCTCCCTGCATTCCTCTACTAGATGTGAGTTAACCCTATCCTCAGAAAGGAATTTCAGGGTTCTCTGACTATCACAACAAATATAGATGTATTTTCCGGAGTACCCTCTGCGGATATTCTCCAGTGTGCAGGCTAAAACAGCTGTGTTCAGCCTGCCTATGGAACAATCCTTCCCTAGGGGAATGGACAGATTGAAACGAGGTCCCACAATTCCCACTCCAGTCCCTGTGGGCATCACAAAGCCATCGGTGAACCAAGTGGAACCTTCAGGCTCAAGAAGCCTGTTTGGTGTAGACCATAGGTCTCTGGTCTATATGTTGCTATTTTCCTTGAAGGTGCATTTTCCTATGTCACAGATAGGACTTTAGCCTTGTGGCTTTCAAAATCCTCCCCAGAGGAAAATTCACTTATTCCAGATATCTCAGATATCAAAAGCGTTAAGTTCTGCTGGAGCCCTTTCCAGGTTTTCGGGCTCGTGGTGGTGGTCGGGTTCGGGCCGCTCCTCGGCTTCCTGCTGTCAGTTGGACTCCTGCTCCACCCGCACTTCCTGTCGAAGCAGCGATGTTCCTCTGCATTCCCCATGTGCTTGCGTACAGTTCTCGCCGTTCCCAGCAGTACCGCCTTCTGCATGACTCTATAGATATTATCGTCCAACTGAAGTTTCCTCGAGTTTCTCTAGTAGTTTCTTCGGTATCAGGTCTGCAGATGAAATGACAATAGGGATGGTCTTGATGTCTTTCAGCTTCAACTGTCTCCTGGTTTGTTCCTCGAGATTTCTGTATTTTGAAACTTTTTCCGTCTGTCTGTCTAGAAGATTGTTATTATTTGGAATCGCCACGTCGATGAATAGTGCTCTGTCCTCATCCTTATTGAGCAATATGAGGTTTTGTCCATTGTGGAAAAGATATTATTTATTATTTGAACCGTGGTCGTTGTGGCTCGATTAGCCTTTCGGCAACTGCGACTATGTAGATCTTTTTTTCCCTACCCTACTCTTTCATAGGAACCCAAGGAGGTAGTCAATGGTGTCGATAAAATTGACAACATCCTTAGGGTCCTTGGTCGTTATCTTGTGAGTATCCAGGACCGGTTTCCCCATATGAATGGTTCTTAGACCAGCCTACTTGCTTACCATGTGTTCAGCTGTTTCTGCTTATGATCCACAGAGCATACAAATCTCATCTGCTGACTTTCACATACGGTACAAATGATATTTGTACCGACAGTGTCCTGTCAGCAGTCCCACCATCACCCGAAGTTCAGCTCGTGATATCTTTAGCAGTTTTCTGGTGTAGGTCGGTGAAATCACCACGAATTTCTTTGGCTGAGAAAGTCCAGGAGTGTTTCTCCAGAGGGTTATTCTGTTGTTTAACTTTAACTTCCACCGTTGGACCGCTGCCTTATATTGGTATTTTGAAGCAGATAGGATCTAGGCCTCTTCTGGCAAGTGTGTGTGCCCACCATCTATAATCCAAAGCACCCGGTTGGCCATGGAAATTTGACACATTTCACAGTGTATAGTGCGGAAATGTGAGGTTATGACAATTGTCAAAACATCTTTTGGTTTTAAATCGGCGCTGTGTTGTCCGTTCTTCGTGAAAGTCTCAGTAATTACGTATTTTATCGCAATTGCAAATCACTTCCGAAAATATTGAGTCGAAAATGTGTGATGAACATAATTGACATTTATACAAGCCGATTGAAGAGATTCCAAATCTTTTCATTTGCATAGAAAGGTCAGGAGATCGATTTTTGAAAATATTCATTTCGAATTATTGACACATAATAGCAATTGCTTGAGAATACTAAATGTTGGTTATCTTTTTAGGCTGAAGGTTGAATCAAAAAATTCAACCCAAAGAGGAAATGCATCTGATGCAGTGGTAGGGAATGGGTATCTCTCTGAGAAATTGACGTATAATTACAAGAATGTTGAATTCTTCAACAAAAATCATCAATAGAAGTCAAAATAATCAGAGGGAGTTCTAAGTCAAGAGGAACTTCACCTTCAGATAAATATTTAACATGAATTAACAATTGGCAGGACAACTGGCTCGTTTTTATAGCCGTCTATTCTTCAATACTTTGATATAATATATATTTATTGATCCCTCAAGATATTAACAACGTATAAGACAAGTCAAATAAAAAAAGGAAAATTTATTTTCAGGAACTCATTCTACGATGACATTCGTCGAAAATCCTTTACACTTTACACTGTTGTAACTTTTTGCGTTAGTTCACCCTAAAATAAAGTCCTCAAATGCCACAACTCCTTTGGGTCTCCGATTAGAAGGAAATTATTTGTCATCCTCTTCATTTACAATCTTTCTGATAATGGAAACATTCAGATGACTATAAGATTAATTTACCTACATTGAATATGTTCAATACCGCCTGATATATTGTAGATTTACAATACTACTTACTTACTTTTTAGTTACAAAAACTCACGAAAATTATTTCATGGCCTACCGAGTGCTTTTATGAAAGTGAATAGAACATACTTTGTTTTCAAACTGATTGAGAAGCCAAAACACCTTGTTATTCTTGTTTATTTTATTGAGTTTCGACATGGGAGCTCAGTACTTTGATAGCTCTGTGCAATGTCATGTCCCTGATATTTTCATTCTAATTTCCTGATTCGTTGACTTAGAAATAGACGAACAAGCGAGTAGAAAGGGACGAAATTATTTTCGTGGAAGTTCCCCACCGAGAAAAGATTGGCTGGAAACTTACCGAACTGAAATTTCATTCATATCGCTTCAGAAACTTCGATCTTTCACTCCCACCCTTTCCTGCATTACTTTTCGATCTAATTTACTCCGCGTACAAACTGGGTTATAGAAACAAAGTGCTATCCGAGCTAATTTCACAATTATGAAGAAAATTTCTAATTAAACTTTTATTAAATTCCTAGCAGTACTTTATGATATCCGAAAGTTAACTGCTATCAGAAATGGAAGTTCACCATAATCTCAGTGAAATACCTTAACTGTCTCTGGAAATTAATATATCGGGGATTTGTGGCTCAAGGCTAGTTTTGGATGGTGGAAAAGCTAGATGCTCGTTTCTTCGAAGGTCGATTCCAATATTATATAATTCATGATGGGAACTGAACTGATTCGTTCCGAGCTCCATATTTACAAAGACATACGCCGATAAATGCCAATAAAATTTCATGGATTCGACAGCGGCAACTATTTATACGCACATCGTAAAAATCTAGGACGATCGGGAGATTCTCCCTCTTCTCGATATTTTCCAGAATCCTGAGGGAAACTCACATAATATTATATTCATAAATCCATTTTCTGGAGATATCGGTCGTTCGGCTTCACGGATGGTCTTTTTTGAGAGGAAAATCTTGTAGTTTGCAACAATATTTCGGTGGAAGGATCTAGTAAATCGTCTGGCCAACAGTGAACCGCCACTTGTTCGTCCGATGAGAAAATAATGATGTTTTCTCGCGTGAAGTTGAGAGAAAAGTTGAAAGACAATTTAAGCACAAACCCAGGGTTCGAATTTCTATAAAGAATTGATTATTTATGGATGGGACTACGCACAAAAGCTACCATAACACCCACTCTGAAATAACGAATACGTTGATGTGGTACGTTTTTTTGACTTCTTCTATTAAAAGTCCAAAATGATGATGATGGGATGAGTTCCCAGAGCTTCAGTTGGTAAAGAAAATAAGGACAATTTCTACTTCGTACCTTGTATCAACCGTCTTTGATTAAATTCCTAAAACGGACTCTAAACCTCCCCCAAAAAAAATTAAATATCCGCAAATAAGATTTTTCGCGCACTCCATACCTCGCAGTTATTTACCGGGTAAAACGCTCCTTTAAATTATATTTACTGAGAAATTGCACTACACGGGGGCTGTAGATACCTCGGCGTTTTTAATCCACTCCGAAATCTAATATTTCTACCGCTACCCTTGTGTACACGTCGGTATTTCATTTTGAGGAAAATATCCGCGATTTTCATGAATATATTCGAGGAATTACTCAGGTGAGGAACCGAGGAGGGAACACGAATATGACGGTATTTCGTTCTTCTGTTGCACTATTACAGAAAATGGAATCGCTTAGGTTAATTTGCCGAATATAAGGTGAAGGATATCTGCTCTTCTCATGCAGATATTCTGATATTTTTGAGAAGTCTGATACCATTTGTGGTTCAAAGACATTTCTGCTGGAGATGCACAAAAAAGTACTACTTATTTTCGATATACAGGGTATCAAAAATGAAAGAAAGCTTCTCCCTCAGAATTTTTAACTATTTCGATAATTATTGACAAAACGCCTGCGTTTCTTGGAAATGAGAGTGTTTAATGACTACAAAATATCGTGGTGATCTTTCATTCATTAAAATTGTTCCTTTCTGCTCCATAATATAGGGATGAACAAAAAAATCAGTTCGATTAAGTTTGAAAGAACCAGTGTGGGTTTTCTGATATGAATTCAAGGCTCAATTTAGCTTAGATAACCTTCCCCAATCTTGATGGAAATTAATTGATATTTACACATAAAAATAGGGGTCTTTTAACCCTTTTCTTCGAGTTCTGATAGGAGATAGGTTATAGAACATTGTGTGAAGGTAAAAAATAAAAATAAAGGAAAAATTTGCGAATTAAATTGAACTAAAATATTCACAATTATATGCAATTGAGTAATTAGAATGAATTTTTTGCTTACCTTTGCTAGCACCGTCTGGTCCTCTTAAAATAGTACACTCTTCTATTGTTCCAAAAGGCGCAAATAACTGTCTGACATCTTCTTCAGTTTGTTGCTTGCTGAGCATTCCCACGAACAGCTTTCTATCTGTGATCATAAAACAGACTACTTAGAATTTTCGAAGTAGAACGGTTCAATTCATAAACAGCCAAACAAACTAGCCTTGGTGCATTTCCATGTATTCTTCGCTAAATTATCGAAACAAGCCAACAGGTTCTCGCTAACTGAAGGTCTGTCTGCATTTTGTCTTATCCGAGTTACGAATTGGCGAAAGCGTTTCTCATCAACTATTTTCTTCTTATAGGGAGAAATACGAAATTATAATATCTTCTTTATTTAGTGAAAACTCTTATCTAAAAGAATGATAAAAAGTTAGTGAACGCGAAAACCTAATGAGTATCGATACATATATCATAATATTTCGTTAGGTTGAGGTTGCAAAATGGCGGAGGAAATACGAAAAATCCTAATTTTTTCATATCGCATGAAGATTTCCGAATCGAATGAGAATTCAACAGTTGCGAGACCCTCAGTTACCGAATTCGCAGAGGCTTGTATGATAGACATTCAAGGAACGAGCTCTGGAGCTAGCACACGATGATAACATCGGATCTAGTTGTCAGTTGACGACACTAAGGCAAGGGACGGATAATTTAAGGACTGGAAGTTGGAGGATATACCTGGGGGAATTCATGGCAACCCGACCTGGTGGTCCTAACGTTGAATTATCATCAATCAAGTAGACATTCTTGATTTCTGTCATTTTCGAGACGAGGTTATTTTTTTTTGAGGTATGTGCCAGACAACATTAATACCCGTCAAACAAATGTCGGAAGTTGATGCGTTTTCGTATCAACAGAATCTGTAAACGGTAGCTCTATCCATAACTATTTATGCTGGTTACAGGTTTTCACGTTTGTGTACCTGAAGTGAAAAACGGAACAATTCGAAATCGATAAAATTGAATATTGCCAACCGGATAGTCCGGATTAGCAGAATAGTGAAAATAGAAGACACGATTCTGAATGATTTGAAAACGAGAAGAAAACCTACGATGGAAATTTCGCTGGAGTGGTACCGGAAGCTATGTAATACTATTTCAAGTCTTCTTCATCAGGTGTCTCAGAGGAGTAGCTACTGGGAACTGGTTGACAGTGCTATAGTTGCAGCGTTGTTTTCCTTCCTAAACGGTGTTGCTAGATGTGCCAAAAAGCTCACAATATCGAACTAACAGTTTAACTCACCGCATCTACTTCCATCCTGGCTCTACGAGGAGGATGAGCAAGCCAGTATTACCACGAGAACTAAGTACATTGAAACACCATCTAACAACACCAATCAACCGCGTACACTTAGGCTACTTACCTGGATTCCTGGGTGGGAATCACTATGAAAAAATATGAAATGATTGCTTGAGACAATATGAAGTAGGTGGCTTACGAAATTTATTGAATGATTATTTTCATGAAAGGATATTGTGGTAGGCCATCTATACTTAAGGAATTACCTAGGTTTATTTTAGAAAGCAATTTTGAACTTGACTGGAGATTATATCGGTGGAAACACATCGCTGAAAGCGTATTCCACAATTTTTCAGTTTAATGATAAACAGAAATTGGAGTTTTTGACTGAAGAGCATCCTTGGGTGCTACGTGAGAATCTAGCAGCAGCTGACATAATTTCCTGTGGCTTAGTAGCTTCAGAATCGCCCCAAAAGACCGAAAAATTGACAGTCACTCAGGAAGATGCTAGGACCTCATTGAATGAAGTATCTGATCATCCATCATCAAGTTAGAAGTCACGAATGGAAATTTTCGAGAGTAAGATGTTGTTTGAGTCTTCATTTATCAAGAATCAAAAACATACTGATGGGATCATATTATTCGAAAGCTTTTATCTTTTCGTAGATCACTATTGGTTGAATAACCGAATTGAAGGGGCACTTATTCTTCATCGAAATAAATTGAAGCTCTCGTGTATACGTTTGGAGCAAACCAAGTGATGTAGGTTTGGGAATTTGGGCATTTTCAGTCGTGTGACTTAGAGGTCTCGCTTTTGGTACGTATTGATATTTCTGATGCATCAAATTTTGAAGACAAATCGCGTCCGCAGAAAAGCAAGATTGAAATTTACTAAGATGTAGAAACAATGAAAATACTTTATTGTTTATTCTGAAATGGAACTATGAACTATGGAAAAAATTTTTCCTTATGATACCAAGGTTGGTTTAATCAATGGATACTGGGACTTATTTAGAAAACCAGGGTATTGATGCTGTTTTGCCCGGAGAAAAAGATTGCTGCCTTTCGAACGTGAACATTCAGGTACACAAACGTCTAAGACATACATCGAACGAACGAGCTGTATATATATATAAAAAATGGCTGGCACAAAATAGAAAACATCGCAACGCAACTACAACAGTCTAATACGCACGAACGACACTGTCACAACGGCACAACAAGGACAGAGGACGGTGGTCTTACTTGACCGAAGCGATCGTAGGAGGTCGGGCTTGGGGGGCTAGCTTATTCCTCGTTACCTTGCTGCCCCTACTTCCAGTAAACGCCGCCGCTGCAGCTGTGGGCCGCCATGGCTCGCTCTGTAATAAAACAGGTCAAGCAGCGGCGTCGGTTGTATTTTCGGGGGGTGATCCATTGGCGTCCCTCAATGGACTTCTTTCTTACGTGGGTAATCGTTAGGTTTCGCTTGTACGTCGTTTTTGGGAGAATTGGAAGATTTCATCAAGTTGTCCTTATGTGGATGATATCTTTTTTTTTAGAAGTTCGAATCATTCCGAGTTAGACTGGTGGGGTGTGGGAGACTTCCCTTCTGTTTCAGGAAGGGGAATAATTCTTTGGTTGCTACCCCTGGTATTGACGGTATGGTTTACAGTCTGAAGGACCCCGAGAAGAGATTAGAAAAGGACTAAAAAACAAGTTAATCGATTAAACTAAGCATTGTTGTGACCGAAAACAACATGTTCGTTTCTGCTGCTAAGTCCGCGAACAATTTTGACTCCTTATGAATTTTAACATGTTTGCAGCATATCAGATGCAATTATCATTTCGAGTGGACTCTCAGAATCGCACACGAAAGAAAATTGAAGAGGTCGTTTGCTAAAGATGCCCTAAAAGTGAAGAGATGATTCTTTGTCCGAACACATTACTGATTCATGAAGAAATATGGGGTTAAATATGACCCCTGATGTCAGAGGTCTGGAATGAGAATTTTAAGTGAAAAGGATTCTTCTGATTCTAATAGTTATCGACCCATTGTGTTCCTTTCAAAATTGTAGAGAGGCTAATTCGTTTTAGGATTTAATCAACTCTAGAAGACGCTTTCCAAAATTGTCAAGGGGGTTTCAGGAAAAATAGAATTTGTTGTGATCAGGTTCTAAGCCTCACCACATACATTGAAGCAGGTTTCAATGATAAACTGGAAACAGGAATAGCATTTGTGGATTTATCTCAAGCGTATGACACAGTATGTAAGGAAGTTTTGATACGAATTGTGGAAAGATGCTGTGAAATAGTACGTTTCGTGTTTTTGTTGAAGATGATAGTAGTAATTTCAAAATTTTGAATAACGGTCCTCTACAAGGATCAGTTATAGCACCTCTTCCTTTCAATTTATATCTGTGTGATATCCCTACTACTTCTTGGGAGAAATTTATAAAAGCTGATGATACTTTTCTTGCATTCCGTCATTCTGATTTTAGATGTATACAGTGTGTTCCTAAATTGAACGTACAAACGAAAAGGGGAGATTCCTTAAGTGAGTTTAAGAAAAAAAAGTCCCATAAACATGGGGTCGCAAACGTTTCGTTTTCGAGAGACAGAGTGTTGAAGTTTGAATTGTTTTCAAGTTTTGTTCTCATAGTATCTACACTTCACAAGATATTCAACTGAAATTTAGCATAGTTATTACATTTTAGAGTTCTCACCACGTGACATGGCAATTTCGATAGAAGATCTACAGGGTGATAGTTTTTCTGGAACACTGCTACCGAAAACGAAACATTTGCGACCCCATGTTTATGGGACTTTTTTTACTTAATTTCACTTAAGGAATCTCCCCTTTTCGTTTGTACGTTCAATTTAGGAACATCCTGTAGAGAATAATCTATCTACAGATTTAGAAAATTCGAGGAAATACTTTTTCGTGTGGCGTTTGCGTCCTAAACCAAGTAAAACCGATGTTTCGTGTTTCCATTTGAATAATCATCAAGAATATGGGAAATTGAACGTAGTTTTCGGTAATTCTTTGTTGGAACATAACTTCAATTTGAAATATCTAGGAGTTACGCTGGATTCCTCGCTGAATTTCAAAGCACATTTGGGAACTTTATGTCTGAAGTTAAAACCTAGGAATAATATCTCACATAAGCTAGCTGGTACTTCATGGGTTGCTGATGCAACTACTTTTCCAACGGCAGCCCTAGCTTTGGTTTTTTGGGCTGTTGAATATTGTTGCCCCGTTTGAATTAATGGTGCTCAAGAGCAAAAAATGGATGCACAGCTATAACCTTCTGATGAGAATTATAACTGAAACTATTAGATCTTCACCTATTCAATAGTTACCAATTCTTTCGAGCTTTGTACAGCCTCATAATCGTAGACAGAGTGTAGTTATGAATTCTTGGAATAAATTTTACTCCTTTCCTGACTCATTTCCAATTTTGTCTTATATTCAACGAAATACGATCCCCAGACTAAAGTAGCATAAACCCTTATGGTCCAACTTTTTCCTTAATTCGAATGTAAGGAACAAAGTCTGAATGGAATACGTCTACTATTTTCAACCAAGAATTAGTTAGTGATTCCTTGACTAGAGATGTTTTGATCTTCCCAGGATAATATGTTGTATTCCGAATCATATAAGAACAGACCACAAATGTTGCAATAGTATGCTTTTCCGATGGAATTCAGTTGAGAGCTTTGGACACTTTATATCGATCTTTTTGGTAAAATTTTTTCATATTTTTACTGCTAATTTCTCTCTTCGCAAACTGCAACAGATGTTCCATAGTGAAAATGTAGTCTAAGACCCATATCCCCAGTGAACCCATTTTCGATACGATTCCGATGACGAAGACGCCGTAGCATCCGGTTTTATGCGAAATTCGATATCATACCTCCGTTAGGCACCGTTCCGTTCGATCCTGCAGGATACACATTATTCTAATATGTAAGTTCCCGGGAAACTCCGATAAGATCCTCCGAGGAATCGGATAGCGGAGGCAGGGAGATTTTTATGGCATCGACTAAAGACGACGTCCCTTATCAATGGGAGGCGGCGCGAGCTATCGGCCGTATAAACCTGGAGAGCGGAAGACAAAGGAAAACATCAGTCAGCAGCAGTCGTTAAAATACGCAAAGTTTAAGTAAATTCGCCAATTTTCCCGGAGAAATGAACCGGAATCCACTCCGGGCGCGCCGTAACTCCAAGGACGGCTCCGAGAACGGTATCTGGTTTCGAATTGATGTACCGAGTTAACGTAACCAGTGTTGTTACCTGATATTCCGTCTACGGGCCTGGTTCGCAACTAAAAACGCTTCTTTCAGACGCTTAAACGGGCGAGATCGCTCGGGTTGCTCCCCTAATGACTCCCGGAGTCTGGGATGAAAAAGAATGATTCGGAAAGGAGAGAAACATCGAGAAACATCGACTCGGATTGACCGACCTGACTGCCGTCAATTCGAAAATGGCGGATCATGGAAGACGTTAGTCTCTTACAATTATAGATGGGGAGCCCAAGAAGGGTATTCGGGATTTACTCGAGCTTGTCAGATTGAGATAAGGTGAGATACCTTGGACCCTGTGGAGTACCTCTACCAAAAACTGAATATAGGAGAATTGTGCGTGTCAGCGTGCCAGATTAAGATATATGTGGTTAATTACATGTTGAAAAGTATACATTCTCTTAATCTGACAATTTAAGCGTGACAAAAATGTCACCATAAACAATAAAAATTGGCCATAAAGGTTTTTTTTTATTTTCCGGTCTAGAGTCATTCTGGGCAACTGTGCGCACTTTTGCCTTTCAAGCCATACCCTGTTTTAAATGTTGAAGCTAGGAAAATTAAAACAAATTCATAAGATAATTTTCTAATCTATAAGAAAACATCAAGAAGCAAACAAACAAAAACGTTCTTTCCGCAAAAAAGAATTTAATAGGGAAAGTCGGAGTGCCCCGTATTGCGGGTAAGTGTGCGCACCCTCACGGGGTAAGTGAACGCAGTACTTAGTAAACCACACAATCAAAACAAATTGCAAAATAATGTCATCAAAATGTTACAATATTAGAGAAATGCTGTTTATTGTCAATACAGAAGCGCCTTTTTACAAGCAGTGCATTATTGTTCGTGCCACAATTCTTGGTGAACACAACACTTGATACATTCCCCTGTTGGTGGCTCATCATATTTTTCTGAACAAATAGGATAATATTGATCGAGTCTTAACCAAGAAAATCAACAATGTCATAATTTATTCCTCACTGAGCTTATGCCCATATAATGAATCTATGCGCACACTTACCCGCGCACACTTTCCCCAGTGAGCCAAAATTTGAATTGACGTTCTTATAGAGTTGAGCAGCTAAGAGAACCTGAAATTTTTCATTATATATTTAGATTAATATGCCCATGATCGAATAAAATATTGTTTAACACTGAGGGACTCGGAACTTGGACCTGGCAGAATTTGCAGAGATGCTAAAAATTAAAAGGAAACTAGTGAATTTGATTGATTGCAAATAAAAAGTTGAAGAAACGTGGCACGGCGCACTCTTATGAAAAACTAATATGGCGATTCTGCGCCCTTGCTTCACCCAAATGAACCCCTCTTTCATACATTGCATAGTCGAGATATACGCACTGCGCACACTTACCCACTGCGCTCAGTTACCCCGAATGACTCTACTAGGCGTTTTTGCATTCTCTATAAAAGTTGTAGAGCATAACATTTTCTACAAATTCCGTACGAAGCAATTTTTCCGAAGCTTTAACGTTTTTGAGATATATGGCGATGAATGTTATATGCCAAATCTTAGTTCCTAATTGTCTTTAATGTATTCAAACAATCAAAACACTGCTGTGTAATCGTCCTTTCAGATTGAGGAGAACTAAAAAATGCATTCCTCCCTTCTTCTAACTTTACCTTACCCAAACTAACAGTTTTCCGTATTTTCAAACAAAGAATTAGAGTCATACAAAATAAATCATTGAAAGCCACTCAACTTCGAGGAACGTCAATCATGGCTTCAAAAATGTTGTTGTCCCTTTCCCTCATTCTTCTAACTTGATAAAAACAATCGAAGGGAACAATGAGATACAACTCGATAATCCACATTCCATATTGCTGAAACTCTATGTATAACACGATCCCAACATATATTTAGGGTATGTTTCCTTCATTCTCCTAACTCAACCCTATTTAACCTAACCTGACAAACGAAACAATGTAAATCTGCTCAATTAGCTCCGTTTAAAACTGAGGAAGTATAAAACAATCTCAGAATTCCTTTACAGTCTGTTATCTTCTATCTTAACCTAACCTAACCTAACCAAACTATGTTCTATGTATTGGATCCAATAAAAAGTGGGAGTAATACTCGATATATTATATTCAGAAAAATAGAAAACCTTCCCAACTTTCTTCTAACCTAACCTGACTTTAACTAACAATCTTCTACACATTGAATAGAAATAAACAATGGACTTCTGCATTTCAATCGCCATTACAGATCGGGCAGAATAAAACATGTCTACATGTTCTTGAAAATTCTTGAGAGTGTATGTTTCCTTCCATTCTTCTAACCCCACCTCATTGTGCCTAACCTTCGGAACTCGACAACCTATATTCTTAATTGCGGAAGGTATAACCAAATGTCAGAATTTCTTTAGAACATTCTTCTAACTCCATTTAATTGATCTGAATCAAAGGAAATTCTGTTCGAAAGTCACCAATTTCTGTTGATGAAATACAATACTATTTCAGAAATTATTTTGAGTTCTTCTCACTCAACGATGTATTGAGCTACAGCAGAAAGTGGAAAAATTGCCATTTCCGAATGATAAAAAGAAGCACTTATCTGTCATTCTTTTAGAAGCACTTATCTGTCATTCTTTTAACTCAACCTAACCTAATCTGACCTTAACTTACAATCTTCGATATATTCACTCGAATTAAAAAAAAAACAATGAGCTTCTGCTCTCCAATTATTATTTCATGTTGGGGGAATAAAGCATTATCTTGAAAATTCTTTACAGTATGTTTCCTTCAAGCTTCTTACGCGATCCGATCTTACCCAACCTAACCCAAATTTCAGAAGAACATCCTCCATTCTTCTAACTCCATTCGAATTCGAAGATTTCTTGGAATTGGCACAGGGTTCCTAGCCATCTTATTCATGGTCAAGATTAAACGTGCATCATCAGATGAAATCATTAATTGCACAGTTTCGGTATTCGCCATGGACAGAGGGGATGAATTTTGATCTGGCTTGTCAGATACAGCATTACCAATTGACTCGACCCAAATAAGCTCCCAGCATTCGGCGATAACGATAGGGTTAATACATCAAAACAGCAGGGAACATCTGAATCCCATCAAGCGCATCCGGAGAGATGCGAAACGCCCGTCATCAGACCGATGAGCAAATGATTGTTTTGTCTTGCAACTTCCCCCCTCCCATTCGGACTACATCCACAATTCGGGGAAAACAGCTCATTTATCTATCCAGTTCCTGTATTACGAATCCAAAGGACAATATAAACGATTCAGGCGCGCATCCATTATGGAGATAAGTGCCGGCTTTCGTACCCTTTGTATTGTGATAAGAGAGTGAAGTGTCGCCTCCGTGAGATGCGTCAGGAGCAGCGAACGCCATCTAGCGAGAAGTATACATGCATGCTTCACGCTCTAGAACGTGCTGATTAATGTAAATACCTGCCGTGTTCAGTGGTTCTCGTTCAAGTTCCTTTCATCTCAAATTGTATGGCCTTCTGTGCTCGAAGGTACTTGCTCATCTTTCTGTCTGACACTGAGTTTACGCTCGTTTAGGTCTGAAGAGTCCTTTCTCAAGTTATTAGCCGGGGAGATGCATCCAATTAGAGGGAATTTTGTTTCATTCTTTCGCGTCTTTTCGTGCTTGATAATGAACTGGATGAAGCAATTGCTACCTGTTTCGAAGGCATTGTCATTTATGTTGCAACATCTTCATCTCATCAAACTGTTGAGTATGTCTCAGTTGTGCAATCACCGCTTCAGTTTATCGTAAGGACCAATTAGATATTTTATGTGCATTCAACAGAATCAACACACATAGTGACCTTGTATGGCACAACCAAGTGGTGAAATTGTTGCTGGAAGGAAGCTGGGATGTCAGTTCAGAACTTGCAGTCATTTAGGACCCTGCAACTTGGAAATTCTTTCCACAGTTGCACCAAGAGCACCTTGATGTTGTGGGTGACTGCAATTGACATTTAAAGTAGTTTTAACAGTTGTAAAAGTTCGCCAAAATTTGACGAAGGCGCTAATAATCATACATTACATTACATGCATTACGAGGATATATTTTAAAATTCTTAGCCTACTATAGAATCAAACAAAATTTCAATGCCAAAATATTTCATTACTGATCATATTCTCCTCATAATTGGATACATTTATTACAGACCGTAAAAAAAATGTTCTTCTTGCTCTGCAAACCAGACCTCCACAGCATTTATCACTTCCTTTGAAAGAAAATTTACGACCTTTTAAACTTTTTTTCAGTTGAGCAAAGAGATGATAGTAGGAGGGAGCCAAATCTGGTGAATAAGGGGATGTTCTAGTAATTCAAACCCGAAATCACGAATTAGTGGTTAGTAATGTCGAATAGTAATCTCCGGGTATTATTCTACCCTTATCCAAAAACTCAATTATGATTACTCCATAGCATTCCCAAAAAACTGAAGCAGATTTTTTGACACGAAACTTCTTAGGTCTTGGAGAACCAGAGTGTCGCCATTTCATCGATTGCTGTTTTGTTTCTGGATCGCAGAAATGTACCCAAGTCTCATCCACAGTAACAATTCGGTTTAAGAAGTCTACATCGTTTTCAAATCGAGCACAGATCGAACGCGATGCTTCCACCCTTGCACGCTTTTGGTCAACATTTGAGGATCCATTTTGCAGCAATTTCTTATGTCGAAATTGACGTGAATTATATGATGAACGCGTTCGTATGAAATATTCAGTGAGTGCTTCAGATATCCGTTTAAGTACAATTGGACCGTCTGATAAAATCCTGTCATGAACTGCATCGATATTTTCGGGGACTGACACAGAAACTGGCCTTCCCGATCGGTCATCCTCTTCAATGGAAAATTTACCTCTTGTGAAGCTTGCAGTCCAATTTTTCACGGTGGCATACGAAGGACACTGATCACCAAGGGTGTTCAGCATATCTTCGTGAATCTGCTTACCTCTTAACCCTTTTAAATACAGGTACTTGATGATGGCTCGACACTGCAATTTTTCGATTATCTCAATTTCGGTGGACATCGTTCTTTTGATTTATTGCGTAACTCTGGTTTACTTTTTTAACCTCAAACTTCACACTGACACTTCTAATGAGTTATTGTTAGTTGCTATGGTAACGCAATATTTTTCTTATGCATGGAACTGGTCTAGGCTAACTAGATATCAATACATCCTCGTACAATCATAAATTTTGCTCTTGAATATCTCGCAAGTACGAGGATTGAAATTGTGATCACTTTTCTCCCCAAAACCCAATACCCCTGCAAGAAATCATCGATTGAATCCACCTCAAGCACCCTTCGAATTCTTCCACGATTTTCCGTAATAGTGTTTTGTAACTGGATTCTGGAAGTTAATTACTTGCGATAATCAACCGCTCGTTGCCCGAATCTCGGGCCGAATTGGAGCTATTAAAGTTGAGAGAACTGCTAACTGTTTCTGATGACAAAGTTTTACTATGGCTTGAAAGGATGGAATCTCGTTTGTGGGGATAATGAGGGTAAACGATTTTTACGTTGTTTTGAATGTATACGACTCGGTAGATAATTGCGTTTCGTGGAAAGTAATGTTTCGTTTCACTTTAGAGCACCTTAAACTGATTCATGAAATTGGTTTATGGTCTATTTGCTTCGGAAGCTTCGGCTACGGAAAACACTCGGATAATCTTTTTACTTAGTTGATGTATGGATGTAACGAATTCAATACACTCGACAATGGGGAAATAATGGATGCGGAAAACCTTTAGCCTAGAAATTAACGAAAAATAAGCCATGACAATTTTGTAATAACGAATGGATGAAAATATTCTTTCAAGATTGAAATTTACGTCCCATATTAAAGCTAGTATTGACCGTTGCAAAATGGCGCAGGATCCGCAGTACGCAGTACAGAACATGTAAATATTATAGTTTTTCAAGAAAAAATCGAAGGAATAACAGATACGTAGATTAACTATCAGCATGAAGAAAAATCAGCAATTTCCGACCAATTCCAATCGTTTTTTTGAAGATAATTTAATGGAGAAACAGTACGTCATCAAAGGAAAGGTCATGTGGAATCATACAAAGATCCTTGCAAAGTTTCAGCTCCTCCTGATACCCAAAGATGCAGTATAAACTCCCATTTGAAAGTATACCCCCCAAAGATCCTCTCGCATCAGAAACACACCCCTGAATTAAGTTTAATGACGGAATTTCAATGGCTGCCCACGAAAATATTCATTCTTGGGGGCATAAATAGATTTTGTGTTTGTTCTCAAATCCTGAAAAGTTTCAAGTTCGACGGAAAGTTCGTAGCAGAGGAAACCTTAGCATCAAAAGCCCCGAGCAGTATCCAATTTCTTAATATAATATTGCCACACTCCCTCAGATCTCTCAGTAATTATATATTCATCTTTGATAAGATTTATTTGGGCGGTCTGATTAAAGCTGCCACGGCAGGAGGCAACTAATTATCTTCGTTTTGCTAAGAAAATTTCATGATTTAGGTCAATGGAAGACGGTGAGTAACAGAGGTTGAAAGAGGAAAACTCCTCCTTTATGAAACTCTTCTTTCAAAATATCAAGAGATGGTTTCACGGACAGGTTTAAATTCTGTAATTCCATTTGCCCAATGTTATTTCTTTCGTTAATTTTTCAACCATGAGAAGGACAATTTGATGAAATCTTCCGAAACTTTTATGAACTAAGACTTACAACGAAAAATAGATCATGTTCTTACCTCCGCGGTTTTCACTGTCCGCTGGTTTCACTTGTATAGGGCGGTTCATCTGAAAAGAAAACTAATATTAGATGTACAGTAATATCTCATATTTTAGAGTGTTTGCTGTGGATTTTTGATGTTTTGGTAGCAACCTCGGGAAAAATTAGGACTTCCTTCTCCGAGAAATGATAACGACACCATTTTCTTCGGAATATATTGTACCGGATGAACCGTAGGAAGGATCGTAGATAACGTACGGCCGTATCTGAGTGAATCTTCGCCACATAAAAGTGAAATATTTCAAGACACCCCCGATGATAGTGACATCATGAGAAGATTAATGCGCAAGATAACCTACCGAACGACATCCTGGCAACATGAATTTACCGCTGACACTATCAGAAAATCAAAATTGGTCCGTAATAGATCCACTGCAACGCCATTGTTATCTCTTATCAGAACTTGCCCATACCTGACGCAACATGTTGAGATTTCACAGCCGTTGCCCATTATTGCCGCGATTCTTATTCTGCCAGGTTACATGTTACTCACTAGCTGCGATAATTATCGATTATTACCTTCAGATGCGAGCAATAATGGGCACGTGTTAGATAATCAAGCCGGGGTTATTCAGTCGGCATTTGTATGGGGCCGATAACACTGGAATCAATCAAAGTTATTCACACGTCAGCGGTTTGCTGAATTCTCCAGGGGGACTCTTACACGATTATTAATTGCTTGGGGGTTGTGGAGAGGTGGCATAACAAGGTGGTGGTATTTGGCCTACATGTGATCAAACATTGTTTTTCAATCCTACCCAAACGAGAGCGTTTTCAATTTATCCAAATGTCTGTAATGTTGAGCAGAATATGGTTTGCTGGAGGTCGAACTTAAACAGATTTTTATTTTCAGATTGCGCACAGGATGCACAAACAATGGTAGTGAACTTTGCCGGTGAGTAATTTTTTCGATAATTTTTCTGCACCTTTGTGGGGAGTACAGGCTCAGGGTACAGGGTGATACATGAACTACAACTTTTTAACCCAAGGAGATTAAGAAAAATGAATGTACCATTCATGTCGTCTTTTTTTCGGGGAACTAACAATGCCATCAACTGCATTCCTCTATCTTCTTTTGTTTTTGAGTTATAGGCCAAAATTTAAATTTGGGCGATTTCAACTTTGGTCATTACCTCCGTTTCTGTTTGTGCTAGGATGTTGAAATGAAGACACAATACTGACATTTTTATGATAGAAATGTAGCGTACTATAATTTTTTCCTACAGGTTTATTTGCTGAGCTATAACATAAAGTTGTGTTTTTTCTTATGAAAACATTAGTTCAAGATGACTTAGAAAGAATTGCCATTTTTTTACCGTTACAGAAATATATCATACATCACTCTCAGTCTTTCTGAGTTATTTTAAACTACTGTTTTCTTAAGAGAAAATACATCTTTAAGGTATAGCACAGCAAATATACCTTTTGAAAAAAATCATTGTTCGCCACTGGATTGCCATCAAAGAAGTGTCTGTATAATGTTTTCATTTCAACATCCTAGCTTTAACAGAAACGGAGAGAATGACCGAAGTTGAAATTTTAATTTTGACCTATAACTCGAAAACAAAAGAAGATAGACTGATGCAGTTGATGGCATTATCAGTTTCTCGAAAAAAGACGACCGTAATGTGCCATGCATTTTCCTCTATCTCGTTGGGTTGAAAAAGTTGTAATTCAGGTATCACCAATTTTGCTCACCCTGTACAATTAAATGGAATTTTGAAACTCATTCTCTACCCACTTCCATGATATGGATACAAAATGTTGTAGACTCCATGAAATATGATGTCCAAAACTACGCATTCGATAAAAACGTTAAGAGGGGTGAGCAAAACCCTTTGATTTTGAATGGAAATGAAGGGTATTGCGATAACTTATTTTGCAGATCGTATCGATTACTATCTGACCCTAAAATTTTGCTTAAAATTATCCATCGATAATAGAATAACAGCAAAAATAGTGAAAGAGGCAGAGTGGACTTTATCTCGAGAATATTCGTATCCTACACTTTTAAAGGTATTAAGTAGTTATGTTGTCAATTGTTTGTCCAAAAAAAGTATTATATTAATTTTTGTTCCAAAAAGTAGAGGGTCAATGTTTTTGATTTACATTAGTCTACGATGATTTTTTAAGAACGTTAAAAATGTGCCAATGTGATTGTAAATTTGTAGTAGAACTAAAATGGTGTAAAACGTAGACGAAAGGGTGAAAATGATAATTTTACGAAATAACGACTCTGAGCGAACAGCAGAGGCTTTATTTAACGAAGAATGCATCCGTTGTGTAGAGTCATTCGGGGCAACTGTGCGCACTTTTGCCTTTCAAGCCTGTTTCAAATGTTGAAGCTAGGAAAATTAAAACATATTCATAAGATAGAGAAGTTTCTAATCTATAAGAAAACATCAAAAAGCAAACAAACAAAAACGTTTTCTTTCCGCAAAAAAGAATTTAATAGAGAAAGTCGGAGTGCGTTCACATGCCCCGTATTGCGGGTAAGTGTGCGCACGCTCACGGAGTAAGTGAACGCAGTGCTTAGTGAACCACACAATCAAAACAAATTACAAAATTATTGTCAATACAGAAGCGCCTTTTTACAAGCAGTGCATTATTGTTCGTGCCACAATTCTTGGTGAACACAACACTTGATACATTCCCCTGTTGGTGGCTCTTCATATTTTTCTGAACAAATAGGACAATATTGATCGAGTCTTAACCAAGAAAATCAACAATGACATAATTTATTCCTCACTGAACTAATGCCCATATAATGAATCTATGCGCACACTTACCCGCGCACACTTTCCCCAGTAAGCCAAAATTTGAATTGACGTTCTTATAGAGTTGAGCAGCTAAGAGAACCTAAAATTTTTTATTATATATTTAGATTAATATGCCCATGATCGAATAAAATATTGTTTAACACTGAGGGACACTGAACT
This sequence comes from Coccinella septempunctata, assembly GCF_907165205.1. Lineage (NCBI taxonomy): Eukaryota > Metazoa > Arthropoda > Insecta > Coleoptera > Coccinellidae > Coccinella > Coccinella septempunctata. Next base: position 27,850,080 of record NC_058194.1, read on the forward strand.
TGGACCTGGCAGAATGTGCAGAGATGCTAAAAATTAACAAGAAAACTAGTGAATTTGATTGATTGCAAATAAAAAGTTAAAGAAACGTGGCACGGCGCACTCCTATGAAAAACTAATATGGCGATTCTGCGCCCTTGCTCCACCCAAATGAACCCCTCTTTCATACATTGCATAGTCGAGATATACGCACTGCGCACACTTACCCACTGCGCTCAGTTACCCCGAATGACTCTAACTGGTTCCCAAATTTGACGCTTCTGGTTCAGTCGAATAGAAAAAGATAGTGCATGAAAGAGACGAAGTTAGGGACGTGGCTGTCTTAGGTCACGTAGCAATGGATCCGACCTCTAGTACTAGGAAATTGTCCGATGTATCTGGTGCTTCACGCATCCTGATGATGATCATTCAAACGCGACACGTTGCAACTTCTCTCCATTCGTCGGGCGTAACGTCCGACGTAAATATGTCAATCATTAGCCGCAGCGAAAACGAGCACCTTGTACGAGGGCGAAACTCCAACAAACAAGAATTTTCGTGTAGTTGAAAAACTTTCGAGAAGAATTGAAGCGTGAAGCGTTCGTTCCCCCTCGCTTTCCTCAATTTATGCCGTCAAACTTCGCTGTTGGTGCTCGAAAAATAATAACGTAGAATCCAAGGAGGAGATCTCGGTCCGTCTCGAAACTTGATTTCGTAATTAAGAAGGCAGAAAGTTTTTTACCGAAGGAATTGTATTCGATTCCGCTTTAATGAGATGTCATTACGTTCGGCTATTTTTTTCCGTCGGTTTTATGCCAATCGACGACGTATTGTTGGATTAGTTGGGGTGTCCAAGAAGAATGGGAATTTGAGAGATATTTCATATTTTAGGGGGCTGAAATGTTGAAACTGAGATCACTGATTCCTGGTGCCAAAAAATCACTAATTTTTTTTTCTATTGCTACCTGTTATAACGTGCGTTCAAAAAAATTCGTCGTCAAGTAGGCTATGGAATTTTGTAGGTTGATTTTCTGTGACTGAACGTAATTCTTTCCTTACATCACACTCATCAGTCATCACAGCCAAATGTAAACATTGATGACATTAACCTATTTATCGTAATTTTGTATGAAAAGGCAATTTCTCAGAAAAAATTACTTGCACATTCAATAATGATCTATTAGCATTTTTTCATTGAATTAGATTACAAGAATCCAAATAATCTGAGGCGATTGGAAAAATTAACCTGAGTTCATAAGTCAAAGACATGAATCTTGAACGAATCGAGTATTATGGTTTTTGTACTTACAACTATGTGAAAAGGTTGTACCTATTACAGTAGGTAATAGAAATAAATCACACTAAGAACCTCAGAATATGTTTATTTCTCAATGAATAAAATATTGAATTGACGCTGACAGTGAAAATCCATAACCAGAGGCAGTCTCTGCCATAACTGAAGAAACTGAATTATAGGATTTTCATTACAATGAGTTTCAAGTTTAAGAGTTCTATATAATTAAAGTAGCTGTTGAAAATGTCCTCCTCTTTGCTCCAAACACTTCTCACATCTTCTTTTGAGAAATGAGCCGGTCAGAGGAAAAGTGGTATAAGTCACAAATTCCGATTTTTGAGTTATACCGATATTTGGGTACCAAAGGCATTGATAGGTATGGAAAATTTTGTTAAGAGGAAAAACATTAAATGGGTATAACTCGGTCAAAACGACGATTTGACTCATACCACTCATAAGAAGAATAATATGCAACCTTTGGTACCCAAATATCGGTATAACTCAAAAATCGGAATTTGTGACTTATACCACTTTTCCTCTGACCGGCTCAAATTCAAAGACATTATTCAATATAAAAGGATCATCGTTAATTAGATGAATTTTTTCAATGATTCTAGTCTTGAGTTCGTCCAGATTAGAAATAGGTGATTGAAAGATAGAATTCTTCAAATGAGGCCATAAGAAGAAATCACATGGTGTAAGATCACACGATCTTGGAGGAAATTCATTTTCAGTATTGAGGCTAATGAGTCGATCCTGAAAAATATTCCTTAGTGTAGCCAATGTTTCTACAGCTGTGTGTGCTCTGGCTCCATCTTGTTGAAAATAACTATATGACCATTCTTCGAAATTTAATTCAGCTATAAAAGGCATGACAATATCCTCTTTATAGCGTTCTGCTGTTAAAGTTCCGTCAAAGAAAATAGGTCCAACAATTCTTCTCTGACTGATATCACACCAAACTCCAATTTTTTGAGAATGAAGTGGTGTCTCAATGTAAAAATTTTCCGGTTTTTGACTGCTCCACATTCTCATATTTTGGGAGTTGACATATCCAGAAAGATGAAACCAGGCTTCGTCGGAGAAGAAAACTTTATTCAGGTTATCGATGAATTCGTTTAGAAACCACTGACAGAAGGCCATTCTACGAGGGTAATCAACATCTTCAATCTTCTGATAACATGTCAATCTATAAGGATACAAATTGATGTCTTCTTTCAAAATTGTGTGACATGTACCAACAGAGACTTCAGCTAGTTGAGATAAAACCCGAACAGAGGTTCGTGGAGCTTCTGTCATCACATTTTCGATTAACTCGGGTGTTCTCTTCTTTGGTCGACCACTTCCTTTTTTTCTTTGAACGCTACCTGTTTCACGAAAAACGCTCACACATCGCGAAACAGTACTCTGGAAAGATTGGTAATCTACAGCAACGTTGGGATACTCGATCCTGAAGTCGCTGAGACATTTCTCATTAGAATATTTCCACTCGCCTTCTATTTTCTCCCCATTTCTGAAGTAGGATTCAATAATAAATGCTTTTTGTACGTCGGTAAAAACCATCTTTATTATTTGCTGATAATTTTAATTTAACAACAATCCAAAACGCTAACTTGACAGCTAACCTGTAATAATAATAGAGCACAAGCTAAGAACTACGTTTAGATACGCAATATCGACGTTTAAAATTCCATAGCCTACTTGACGACGAATTTTTTTGAATGCACGTTATTTCCTGGAAATTTCTATAGCCGAAACCCCTATGTACCTAACGTATTTCATCGATTTCTTCTGCAGCCCATACGCTCCTGTGTTTGTGCAATGAATACCTAACTAGCCATTTGTTTACCTCGGCGCAATCACTATCATATTATAGTTAATACCAGCGTTTCGAAATAGTGTATCAATCTGTTACGTTGTCTTCAATTTGGCCCCCGACAGGTTCGGCGCAATATTGATTGCACTTTTGTTGTCCAATATGAGCACACGAATGCTTCCTGAATATTTGATGGTACACTCTGTGACGGACGTGCTGAAAGGCGGTCGTTAGTTCCGAAGTATAAGGAAGACTTTCGTGATGCATATAAGCAATTTATGGAGAATTAATCACGGTAAATTGAAATACGAAATGTCAGGTCGAGAGGTTTTGAAAAATGATCTATTCTCACATATTTCTCCGAATGTCAATAGGACGTTTCGTGACAGGTTGTATGCGTGATAAACTATTAATTCGGCTGCTTTCGTGGATGACTCGATCGATTTTACATGTATAGACGGTGTGGATTAGAAGTGGAACGTCTAAACAGGTAGCATATGGTGGATTTCCGGAAGATTGTCGTACTTGAAAAGGCGGACATATACTTTTGTACGTTTGAAATGTGTAATTTCAAATAAATTTTTAGAAAACTCCTTCGGAACCAACTATGATTATCATGCAATCTTTATGTTTCGTTTCCTCGATAAAAATTGTCAGGAATGTCTCAGAATCGAATTAAAAACCACGTCATTGGTCATTTTCAATTGTGAATGCCCAGGCCAATTTTACACCCATAATCAGAATATCCCTTAACGGGAATCTCCTACCCAGAAACTGGGTTGGACATATGAGGATATTGAATCAACTGGTCTCAAAACTCTTGGCAAAACCATCGGATGAAATGCCAATTATTTTCGATTTCGAAACGGTCATAGCTGACCGTCCTAGTGCAATAAGTTTCGTAAATCGTTTGGACAAAAAGTCATCCACGTGGTTCACTGATGGATCAAAATCAGAAAGAGGCACCGGCATTGGCGTATATGGACCTAAACTGAGGATCTCTAAAGCCCTGGGAGATGAACCCTCTATTTTACAGACCGAGACACTGGCTGTTTACGTATGCGCCCAGGAGTGTCTTAAAATGAACCTCAAAGGTGCACATATCTATATCACAACGGACAGACAGGCCACGCTGACGTCCCTGGAATCACACTGCCAGGATCTCTGCTGACATGGGAGTGGCGTAATACCATAAAGCAACTGGCCAGAGACAACTAAGTGACTCTACCAGGGAACTGTGGCGGTTGAAGGAAACGAGAAAGCCGATGAACTTGCAAAAAGAGCATCAAGGTTAATACCTGCTGGACCTTACCTTATCTGTGAGCTTGGAAAATACCAATATAAGGCAGCAGTCCAACAATGGGAGTTGAACAACAGATAAACCCTCTGGAGAAACACTCCTGGACTACTGAGTCAAAGAAATTCGTGATGATTCCAGCGACCTACACCAGAAGACTGCTAAAGCTGTCACGAGCTGAGCTTCGGGTGATGGTGGTACTGCTGACAGGGCACTGTCGGTACAAATATCATTTCTACTGTATGGGGAAGTCAACAGATGAGATTTGTAGGCTCTGTGGATCAGAAGCAGAAACAGCTGAACACATGATATACAAGTGTCCAGAGCTGGCGGACCACTCATATGGGGAAACCGGTCCTGGATACTCACGAGGTAACGGCTAAGGCTCCTAAGGTCAGTTTTATCAACACCATTGACGACCTCCTTGGGTTCCTATTGACATTGCTGAGTTGTTGTGTGTTGATCTTTCAAAGGCTTTCGACACCGTTGATCATGGCTTGTTGCTTGAGAAGCTGTTTTACTATGGAGTGAGGGGCATTCCACTTAAGTTAACTGCCTCATACTTATCTGAGAGAGAACAACTGGTTACCTGCTTGAATGAGCAATCCACCAACTGAAAAATCAAGATAAGGTTCCCGCAGGGTTCAGTGCTGGGCCCAATCCTTTTTTTGATCTTCATTAATGACCTGATCTGGAATATAAGTTTTTATGGAGCTGTACTGTTTGCTGATGATACCTCTGTTATGCTGAGAGGTAGAAGTGTGGACGAGATACGAACTAAAGCGAGGAAACTACTGGAAGACATCGGAAAATGGTTTCAGGCGAATAGACTGAAAATGAATGAGAGCAAGACACAGCAGCTCACGTTTTCCCATGCATTGGATAAGAGAACCTCCGATAAGTCCTTTTGGAATCTGGACTTGGCTGGAGGACCAACATTGATGCACTGGTAGCAAAACTGTCAGTAGCTGTATATTCCATTCGACGGGTGAAAATGTGTACAACATATGAAATGGCCAGGCTAACTTATTTTGCCAACTTCCATAGTGTGCTCTCCTACGCCATTTTTTTTTGGGGTAGTTCATCGGAAGCGCAAAGAGTGCTGTTACTCCAGAAGAGGGCTATAAGGGCTCTTTTCGGCCTTGGACCCAGCGACAGTTGTAGAGAGGCATTCAGGGCTGGGGCCATCTTGATTATCCCGAGTATTTTCATATCGTCCACACTGAAGTATGTGCATGCTAATATCAGGAATTTCCCGAGGAATATGCAGAGGCATCCGTATGGAACAAGAAATAGAACAGCCTTAGTAATACCCTTTCATCGTCTGGCATCATCACAGCAGTTTGTTGATTACTGGGGAGCCGTTTTGTACAATTCGATACCGGATACTATAAAACGGTTGAATGCTACGAGATTCGACAGGGATAAAAAGGACTCTGTGAAGACAACTGTATATAGCTTGAAAGAATTTTTGGACCGGCCTTCATTCTTTCTTACATGAATAAATGGATCAAGAATGTTTTCTTAGTTTCATGTGTAATTGTGGTACTAGTCCTTTACAAATTCATTTACATGTTTTTGAATACTACTGTTTTTGATTTTTTTCTTTGACGTTTTCTGTATCTTGATACCGAGAATTATTAAAATGACTTTAGCCTTGCGGCTTTCACACTCCTCTCCAGAGGAAAATTCACTTATCCCAGATATCTCAGATATCAAAAGGATTAAGCTCTGTTGGAGCCCTTTCCAGGTTTTCGGGCTCGTGGTGGTGGTCGGGATGGTCTTGATATCTTTCAGCTTCCACTGTCTCCTGATTTGCTCCTCGAGAACTCTGTACTTTGAAATTTTTTTAGTGTGCCTATCTAGTAGGTTGTCATTATTTGGAATCGCCACATCGATGAAAAGTGCTGTGTCCTCATCCTTATTGAGCAATATGAGGTCTGGTCTATTGTGGGTTATTTTCCGGTCTGTGAGAACCGTGCGATCCCAGTAGAGCTTATGATGTTCATTTTCCAATACAGCATCCAGATGGTAATTGTAATAAGGAACCTTTTTTGAACTTAGAAGTTGGTGTTTTAATGCCAATTCTTGATGAAGAATCTTGGCAACAGCATCATGTCTATTTTTGTACTCCTTGCCCGCGAACTTCTGACATCCCCCGGTGATGTGCTGGATAGTTTCATGTGTCGCACAGCCATAACGACAGCTATCGTCCGCCACTGAGGCATCCTTGGCGATATATTTCATGTAATTTCTTGTTGGAATCACCTGATCCTGGATGGCGAGCATGAAGCCCTCTGTCTCAGGAAACAACCTTCCGGAAGTCAACCAGTAGTTCAACGCAGATATGTCGACGTAATCATGGTTGACGTCGTTCTGGTGCCTTCCATGCAAAGGTTTGCCAATCAGTTTCCGCATTTTACTCTCTGCAGAGTGTTCGACGGTTTCCAAGTGATCCTGTTGTAGCTTTAACGGTGTAGAACTATCAACCACACAAACTACTCGATGGAGTTCGTACGAAGCAGCCTTGCTCAGGAAATATTATAATTATTATTATTATTATGAATGAGTAGGGTAGAGAACAAAAGATCTACATGGTCGCTGTTCCCGAAAGGCTAATCGAGCTTTTTGATGATGCCGTTTAATATGGGGTGTCCCGTTAGAAGGAACATTGCTTTTGGGCTCTCAGAAATTAACTGTTTATAAGAAGAGTTCAAAGTTAGATATTCCTAATGGCTAGAAAGTAACTCGATGAAATGGATCGAAAAAAATGCGGGCAAATTTTCGAACGTATTTCAGGACCCTCTTTCGCAGCCTCCCTTGTTATTCACCGACCGAATTTCGGGCGTATTTCTGCTGACCATCGATAAATTCGCGTCCAAAACGTTCACCGTCCATTGAGCTGCAGCTGCCTCCCGCGCCAAAGCCGGGACGTGAATTTCGTGGATTTTCCCGGATTCCTTTTTCGACGAATACCGGAGTCGTGTCCGTCTAAATAGGAGATGAAGTCCGGTATACAAAATGTTGGAGGCCTCGCCGGTCCGCAGCAGGGCCCTTCACAATAATGTGGACTTAATCCGATTTCGTAAGGCCCCGGCGCTTTTCGCCAGAATGAACACCCATTAAAATTCCCATAATAATGCCCGCTTCACACGCACACGTAGGGTTAGTTGTCGGGCCTTTTTCACTGTTAAGAGTGCCGAATTACTAAAATGCGATGGAAATTGAATTAACGAGGTGTTTTTTCATTAATAATTGGCGGGCCTACATGTTGCCTGTATTGATTAAATTCCGGGATTAAAATTTAGCTGTTTAACGTTTTACGGTTTGGGTATTAGCAGAGCGGAGGGACGGGGTTTACAGCAGTTTACATATAAAGGGTCAGTCTTCAAATATTGAGTGCCACCAATATACAAAACTTGTTCGATGTACCCTTTAAGCAATAATATATCGAAGTGGATACTGGCGCCTCGTGCTATGAGGCAGTGCCTCACCAATAAATCAAGACAATTAGACCCATTTATCGGATATCATTCATATTTCATCATCGCTCATCAGTAACATTTCGTTTTCTTTTCATCGTTTGCATTCGAAAGCATTCATGGCAAAATTTTGCTTCAAAACCATAAAACCATACGACCATGGCTCCCTATGGGACCATAAAGTCTCTTCATATTTCATATATTACATTTCATCATCTCATGAACCCAGCATCCATTTCTCTCCCACATTAGGAAGAATTTCTTGGAGAGATTGAAGTGATTTAACAAAATGAAAGTCTTCGAGTGTGGTAACATCGAAAAGTAAGGAAAACAGAAGCCTCAATTATAATTTAATGGTCCATTGAAATTTCAACTCTCTGTATAGGTTAAGTGTTATACAGGTGAGTCTTTTTTTAACAGTAGATTCTTGAGTTCAAAAGAAACACTTTTTCCCCCACCATTTTTTTTTGGTTCGGCGATGATAAAAAGATATAGTTTTATTAGATATACTTTTATTTTACAAAACACTCAAATATTCATTCAAGATAGCATCCAATTTAGTTTCAAGAGTTGGGTTCTTTGAATTTTTGGTATTTTCATGGCAGATAATGGTCATAATGAGAACACTGGAATGCATGGGTGATATTTGGGTCCGAAAAGATTCATCAGATAAATGAAAAACTTCATTCCAAAATTCATTTCATTCGATAAAACGGTTTGTGAGATGTTGTGAGAACTGAAAATACAGTTTTTTATGGCTTGTCAACAGCCTGAAGCTCTTAAACCGAGCCGATTCGGAAAAAATGATAAAGGAAAAAAGTGTTTGACCTCAAGAATCTTCTGTTGAATATTTAAACGAATCAAAAACTCACCCTGTATAAAGTATTTCTGATTCACATGAAACTGAATTTACCTACATTGAATACGTCTGATATATGTAGGTATTGTATTGTAGATTTTGGAATGAGCAGCCCTCAATTCTAAGTAGCACTCATAAAGCAGAATAAATCCTAATTCATCTGAAATATTCCTTCTCATTAAGAGGAGTTTACACTTCAAACCACTGGACCATATAAGGCGTAAAGGGGGAAAGACTACCAGAATGTGAGGTGTTGCCAGAACACTTGAACGATAAGTTACGAATATTACAATAGTTTCCACTTTCTTCGAAAAGATGGCAGTCCCTTTTCAATTTTACCAGGATACGAATTGTAGCCAATGGCGAGACTTTTCAAGAAATTTTTTCACGTGGGATTGCATAGATGAGATAATTTCACCTCGGAAAGTTACTAACATGAATCTGTTCCTCAATTAAATTTTTGTTTATTTTTTCTTCGTTTGACGAATACAGAAATTTCTGACTTTCCGAGATGACGAACTGATTGAATTGAATTATAATGGAAACCCCATTTAAATTAGTGGTTTCTGAGTAAGATATTCATTTCCCCCTTTTGAACAGACCACTAAAATGGTGTAGAACCATCTTAAGTGTCCAATTTCTACTTGAAAAATTCGTGAGTTCATAAGATGAAAAAGACCTACTATAAAACAAATCTGAATCACATAGCACCTCAGTAATAATAATAATAATTGATTTTTTTGCAGTTATTACTAAAGACATAGTAATATTTTCTCGATATGAAACATTTTTCGACTCCACGCATCGCGTTGCTTCATAATATACTTCAGCTTGCAGTAATTACGGTGGAGCAAAAGGGGAAATGAAACTGAAATACCGTAAACACAAACGAAACACAGGTATAATTTGAGACGTGGGGGTTTCAACGCTGCAAACTCCAAAATTAATACAACTTCCCCATTCGGAATCTGTATAATAAGAATCGTTCCATGTATTTGAACAGAAGGATAGTGTGTCCCTTTTCCCAAGTCCTGCTCGCCAGGATGAGAAATATCTGGAGCATATCCCCAAGCACATTACGTCGGGCGAAATGTAGAGACATCAGATGTGGAACGAACCTGATTTGATTTTCGGTCGAGGTTGCCTGCCAGACGGGGGGTTTGGGGAGGGAAGAGAGGTGAAGATGAATACGCAACGTTCGCCCTCTCATCAATGCTTCCAACCTTTGAATTATACCGGTATACCATTCCTAATGTATTTAGGGTCAGCATATCTAATTTAGCCCTTTCATTGTGTTGTATTCTATGATGTTGCTGTAGAGTTGAAATAAGATTTGCATGAGAAAACGCAGGATTCTGCCTGTTACGGTTCTGAAGGAATTCACATTTCACCCCTCTTAAAACGATAGATATCTAGTTTTTAGTTCTTTTATCTTTTTTCAAATTTGTATCAAATTATTGACAGTTCTGGTGCAGACACATAAGCTGACAGTATTGGTTGCCAAGTTCTTGTTGATTTCAAGATAATATCAAGAAATTTTATGCTAGTACCAAGATTTCTTGTCAAGGAAGCAATGAATCTTGAAATATCTAACTATGAATACACTAAAACGTCTTTATTTGTGATGAAGATAACATGTTTTAACATAATATACCTATTTATTGCACATATTTTCTGCTAGAAAAATGTAAATGTAAAATGAATAATGTTGAAACTCCAATGGGAATCTAGATTTGCAATTTTTACTTCTAGATATAAACTTTTGTCCACCTTAATCTCGAAAATATAACAAAATTTCTTTTTGTCAGTATTGCTACTACTACTACCTATCTTTCATTGTTGAATTGCAGCTTTTCCTCTTACTGCGCTTTCGCAGCTAAGTGTTCAGATTTAGATTATCATTTTTAGTAGCTCTAGTTTCACTCATCACTTTATATTTTTATTAAACTTTGTTTCTCTCTATTGCTTGTTTGTGAATATTCTGAGTCAGAATCGGAGACGAAAGGCTCAGCAAACATTTTGATTGCTGAATAGTCAATGTCACTTATGGTAAAATAAGACTACCACTTTGTTATAATCAAGTGTAGGTATAGAAAGAAGTTGTAAATCAGTTCAGAGCCGATTGGAAGGGTGATGACGTAGAAGGTGGCAGAGATAAGTTCAATTGACAGAACTGGGTCCACTAGCAGTAGCGTATCGATAGACAATAGTGATAGGTGAAGTTTAAAATAAGATAATTCAGAATAACTTAATTTTTTGTGCCAAAACGTTGTTATTTCTTAAATTGCACAGCCTGATTATATGATAGATACGCCAATGCGAGCTTGTGTGACGTAGCGTGTGGAGATACCGAAGAGAGCCTTCTATTGAGCCTTCTTTCTGTATTTTCTTGGTAATAATAACCTCACTCAACTAAACAGGGTGAAGAGTGAAACTGCATTTGGGGTAGAAAAGCTACCCCTAAAGTTTGTGAGAAACTAACAACTTTTCAGTGAAAGAAATTTATCAACAACTTGGTATATAGGCTGGAATTATCTTCGATCTAAATTTACCTAGTAGGCGAATAGATGAACCTCATCAAAACTTTTTTGATTGCCTTCTCGCTCTCATAGAATTTCTGCTAAATTTCATTTCAATCAGTTTTCTGGTTTTTAGGAAAAAGAGTGAAATTTGCTGAATCAAATCAGGGGCCGCCCAAAAATAATTTATATGAAAGTCTCACACTATTTTTGGTCAGGCATCATCCTTGAGCTTTTTTCGCTTGTATTCCTTTATACCCTATAGGTAACGAAATGAAAGTCTTTATCCCCTAAAGCCCTGTAATCACCAGAAATTAATTTGGACAGCTGCAATATCTTGCAAGTAAATAAACTGATTTGGACACAAAAAACATTCATTCAGGAAATAACCTGATCTACTATCACACTTTTTCCATCTGCAACACCGCTCGTTGAATAATTCCAGGAACTCAAATTCTTATCAGAACTTCCGATCGACATGACTTTAGTCGTTTACTTATTCAATAAAACGAAACTTTGGCACCGGCGCTCCGCCACCAGACCGGCACATAAAATAACATGCCCACTTTCGAAATGAAAGTGAGTAATTAAACCCCCATAAAAAAGAAACAGCCCAAAATCGAAACGACATGGGGGTGGTTGGCGGGGACACGTAGGGGTACTAAATTACAGAGACGTCCATCAGAACGACGCCTGTGCGTTTCCTTTTTTGACGCACAACGCACACGGCCATCCAGTGTACAAGCAGTCTCCCTTCGTTTTCGAAGGGTTGCAGGGTCCGAATAATCCGATTCTGCGAAATGACATAATGATAATCCACAAACCTGGACAGGAGGCGGAATGCTTTAACAAGGAAAAAATTTTACATAATTGAAATATGTCCGGTTTTTTTGGAATAGAATAAAAAAACGGTTGCACTGAGGAAAACGAAATATCGAAATTTATTATCAGAACAGTTACTCTTTCAGGATATGTATCACATTAAGCTCTACGATGATTTTACTGGAAAATACGCTATTCGAAAGTTGACGAAAATTCCGAAAAAGATGGGGTCAGTTACAATTTCGTCAAGAACAAACGGTTGCAACGAGGAAAATGAGATCTCGAGATTTATCACTAGAAGAGTTGCTCTTTTAAGATATGTATCACATTAAGATCTACGATGATTTTTCTGAGATATACGCTACTCGAAACTTGACCTACGAAAAATTCTGAAAATAATGGACCCAATTGGAAAATTGACAAGACCAAACTAACGGTTGCATCGAGTTCGATAAAATTTCGAGATTTATTTTTAGAAGGCTCTTTTGGAATATGTATCAAATCGAGGTCTGAGATTATTTTTCTGACAAAATCGCGTGTCGAAATTCAAAAAAAATGGGGTCAATTCGTCAGTACCAAACGGTTGCATTGAGATAGATGAAATTCCGAGATTTATTGAAACAAGAGTTGCTCTTCTAGAATATGTATCACTTTAAGCTCTGCGATGTCGAAATTCGACCAAGTTCCAAGATAATTTCAGCCTATACAACCACTGAATATTTTTTTTCGAAACCTCTTACTTTTTGCCATGAATTACAATATACGTGAATTTGAAATGAATCAAAATATAAAAATTTATTTTTCAAAAAAGAAAACAGTTTCTTACGAAACTAATATCAGTGGTGTTTTTTTCTACCCCTTGCAATCATAAGGGAAAACCACCGAATTCATTTCTCAACTCGCTTCCATACTATGTCTGTTCCATTTTATTTCTGGCAGTTTTTTGCTTTCTATGAAAAAATTCAAGGTTGATTTCAGTGGCTATTTTCATTTCAGTAGGATGCTGAAAAAACCTCGGAAAAAACACTATTTTTGACAAGGTATCAACCCTTAAATTTTTCCGCAACTATTCATCAACTCCAATCTGAGTATGAATTAAATCCAAATTAACTTTCTTGTTTTTTTTTTATAAGTGATATATCTCGATTTCGATGTTACATTTAATTTTTTTTAGTATTTTGATGGTTTAAAATTAGAACATTCCTTTAAAACGTAATTTCACATTGAGAGCTTGAGTTTTATAAACTTGCAACAGGCTAGATGGGTCTTCCTGTACTCCCAACACATGTTTTATAATACTCAATAACGAACGTTCCACGTCACTATCAGCGTAGCATGAAAAAGTGAAAACGAACGTCCCAGTCAGTCAGAAGAGATCTCCCCTCGTCTGGCTGTCGTCGATAAGAGGGGAAGGGGGTGAAACAACGGTCGTAAAACGAGAACTAAACTACTCCAAATCTGAGGGAATACTTACAAAATTGGGCAAGTCGAACGGGCTCGACCTGACCACTTCAAGAACCTGCACCATATGGACTGCCGTTTACTTACAACCCGCGAAAACAACGTATATATACGCGACCGACACTTTGTGTGGAATCGGTGGATGGCAACAACGCAACAACCCTCGCGCTTGACGTACGCACCCTTCGAGCGAACCCAGCGATCTGACAAGCCGAGGTGAGCGGTGTACGAGGGCTGTAGCGACGCAGCCAATGGCACGCGTCTATCGCACGCACTTCTTATGGCCATTACGCTCAGGCATCGATCGGGTAGGTGCAATGAGATGTGCAGTTTAGACGGAGTGTTTAGCGACCTGAAGATCCTCGCACATAGCAGCCCGAACACCTGAACCGAAAGGGATGCGGGTTTACGATGAGTTGTACGGTATTTTGGGCGTGCATGTGCTGCGCTATGTTCACGCGTGATTAGAGCCTATGTGCGGTCGCTTGACCGTTTTTGAAAAGTACCCGTGGAATACCTGGTTACGGTCGAAATCAGATTCGACATAGTTTGTGTAATGCTAGAGGGAGAGCCGTGAACGATTCATTGAACCAGCATTATACAACGAGGTTAACCCGCAGTTTCGTTGCCCAATAGATTCGTGAAAAAACGTTGCATTTGTCAAGTAACCCTACCTGATATGGTTTTTTTTTAACCTAAAGTATTAATGCAAATGTTTATGTCAACAGTATGGGGAGTCCGGAAGAGTTGAACCCCTTTCCACTCTGAAGCCACTCAGGTTTTATCTGTAAATGGTAGCAACTAATTTTTTTTGCATGAAGATATCATGCCCAAATAGGTAACGATAGATAATAGTAAAGTGATGGTGAGATGAACATTTTGAGCTGAGCAATTCTTTTTTCACGAACCGAAAATTGGCTGATGTCTCCTTAACCCATGGGAGAGTTGAACAGGGGGCGAGAGACACTTGACCATAAGTTTGTTTATCAGGAAAAACATTGAAAGAAAACAATTTCTAATGACCATCGATTGTCTATGTCAAGGTTTTTATCATCAGACGTTTCAGCGTATGGAATAAACATTTTCTATTTCAGAGTCACTCTCACTTATTTTCGTGATGTTTTCTACTTTTTTGGACTTTTATATATTTTTTATAGTTATTTCTTTTATTCAATTTTCTTTTTTTGATGCAAACTATTATCTAGCTCACTTATTATGTGAAGTCTCCCGCACTCCTTTTTAATCTCATCAACAGATGTTTTCTTGAAACTTTTACTAGTATTAAAAACGCTCATCATTTGTAAAACAATATCAATCAATGAAAGCAATAAAACTAAATAACACCATGCAGCTATTAAACTTTTCAGGCAGTGTAACAAACAAAAATTATTCAATTTTTTACATCCAAACAACAAAATCATGTTCAACCCTCTCACTCCCGAACTGTTCTGATGGCAGCCTAAATGGAGCCGCCACTAGTTGTGCCTTGTTACGATTATGTCTCAAGCTATTAGTTCAAATCTCTTACCTGAGCAAGTCTCCCGAACTCCCCCTACAACTGATTGACTAACGGTCGACGATAACTCGAACATTGAAGAAAAGTAGAGGCATTTTTCTTTCAAACTGGAAAACACTCTCCCGTTTGAAGTTTTTTCAGAAACGTCAGGACAGTGGTAAGTTTGAGCATTGACTGTTAACCTAGTCCTTATACTGCTTGCAAAGGGCATGTAACGGTCATGGACGTAATACCTCAATAGATTCGGTTCCAAATTTTCAACATTCAATACTAGGTATAACCGGGGCAAGTGAATAAATGGACAGGCAAGCCTGAGCAGTGAGCAAGTCTCCCAGACTCCCCCTACTTTGAAGGATGAAAGTTAACACTGCATCAATAAAATTCAGCGCCGTTTATGAAATGGTCATGGATTTTATTCACCAGAGGATGCATATGTATGTACCAGCAAAGTCGTAGAGGCTGATGTGTTATTACTTATTACATATATAACCCTAGCCTTTGTGCTTTATAATTATCCAGAAGAAATACTTAAAATTGGGTTTCCATCCACAAATTTCATCACTAAATTTTGGTCGAAAGCTGTCCAAGCTGAAAGGATTATCTGCGTTATCATGAGAGAGCAAAATGCTCGTTGAATTCTGTTTGCACAACCACCTAACGCATCTTGTTCGAAGAAACAGAAAAACTCACATGTACTAAAGGAATTCAAATGAACCAGTCTGTTGTAGTTGTGCCATGATATCAGACACCCACGTAAACCGATTCTGCTAGCAAATCGCCCGACTCTACAGCGAAACGAACGAACAAATCGATGGAGGTACCGATTGATACTGATTGGAGTCGATTGCTCCTCTAAACGTGATTGAAAAAACGGGGGATTATTTTTAAACGCATGTTTATATCGGTCGACCTTCAAGCGGATGAGGTATGCCCGTCAAATCAAATGGAGCGTCATCCTTTGATCTGCTTCATCAAGGTGGGCGAGGTGCAGGTGGAAGTGAAAGTTCAATTGGGGTTGGTTGCGAGACGAGTTGATGTTGTTGTCAACGAGGAGTGGGGAATGCACGTTTTGAGTCTAGGAAAAGGGGAAATATATGTCTGTCAATTACGAGAGTCCTACTTTTTCTACTGTGTCTGTGCGGTGAGCGATGCTAACTGTTGTGATGGGATAAATTTACTAAACATTCTTCAATCGGCTCCAAGAAGATTCGATTATCGAATTGGATTGAAAATTTGGAAAACTTTGTCTCAAACATCAACCAATTTTAATATCGATTCAAAATCCCTGCTCCATGCAGCATTTCGATTCCTCTGAACAGTCTAAACCAAGCTGTACAGAAGCTCTCGCTTATATCCAACGGAAGCATGCACATGTACACTTCAGGAAGAGATTGATTTATTACCTCCCAAACTTCCATCATCCGTACTCCAATCTGAAATTTATTAGATAAGTCATCATCCAGAACATTAGGGCACTGACCAAAAGCGAAGAGTCTGGCAGGTCCCTCGGTCGGTGTATTGGAAATTTATGGTCTCGGAAAAGGTTTATGTCTGTATTTTAGTACATGCACGCATATATTCGGATAATACTGATGTCAGTACGATGTTTAGAGAATATTAAGCCCCCACTCTGGAATCCATTAAATTCACTTTACGGCCGTGCTTGCATAACCGTTAAATTTTATTAAAGTAATTTGGTTTAGGAATATAATTAGGATTTTATTATTCGAGATGGGTAGGCTGCTCAAGGTGTTTAGTCGATATTTTTCAGACATTCTGTTGCTGATGCTCCCGCTACAAATGAGGGTTTCGGAGCGGGGGCGGATCAGAAATTAATGAGACATTATTTTGGTTTCCCATTTCTACGGGAGCACGGATATGGAGTTTCGACGCTTCAATGAACCGTTAAGTTTTGAGCTTGCTCGATTATGTGCGAATGGAGGTGGAATTTTATGGGATTTATTCACAGAGGTACTCACATTCTTCATGGTAAGATTTTCAAGCTTCATTATTTTTTTCACAGACTGGGAAATATATAGAGTCATTCGGGGTAACTGAGCGCAGTGGGTAAGTGTGCGCAGTGCGTATATCTCGACTGTGTAATGTATGAAAGAGGGGTTCATTTGGGTGAAGCAAGGGCGCAGAATCGCCATATTAGTTTTTCATAGGAGTGCGCCGTGCCACGTTTCTTTAACTTTTTATTTGCAATCAATCAAATTCACTAGTTTTCTTGTTAATTTTTAGTATCTCTGCACATTCTGCCAGGTCCAAGTTCCGAGTCCCTCAGTGTTAAACAATATTTTATTCGATCATGGGCATATTAATCTAAATATATAATAAAAAATTTTAGGTTCTCTTAGCTGCTCAACTCTATAAGAACGTCAATTCAAATTTTGGCTTACTGGGGAAAGTGTGCGCGGGTAAGTGTGCGCATAGATTCATTATATGGGCATTAGTTCAGTGAGGAATAAATTATGACATTGTTGATTTTCTTGGTTGAGACTCGATCAATATTGTCCTATTTGTTCAGAAGAATATGAAGAGCCACCAACAGGGGAATGTATCAAGTGTTGTGTTCACCAAGAATTGTGGCAAGAACAATAATGCGCTGCTTGTAAAAAGGCGCTTCTGTATTGACAATAAACAGCATTTCTCTAATATTGTAACATTTCGATGACATTATTTTGTAATTTGTTTTGATTGTGTGGTTCACTAAGCACTGCGTTCACTTACCCCGTGAGGGTGCGCACACTTACCCGCAATACGGGGCATGTGAACGCACTCCGACTTTCTCTTTTAAATTCTTGTTTGCAGAAAGAAAACGTTTTTGTTTGTTTGCTTTTTGAGGTTTTCTTATAGATTAGAAAATTCTCTATCTTATGAATATGTTTTAATTTTCCTAGCTTCAACATTTGAAACAGGGTATGGCTTGAAACGCAAAAGTGCGCACCCTTGCCCCGAATGACTCTAACTTTGTTCAGGAAATTCAGAGTAAAGTTTTCTTGGTCCGAAATGCTTTGACATTGCTAGCCAACGCAAAAAATTATTTTGACGAGTAAAGTAGAGAGGAGCAACCCTACGTTGTACCCTCAGGAGGGGTAAAGTTCGTCTTTTTGAAAATTTTTCCCCTGCTACAACAAAAAAACCCACAAACAATTCGAATCTAACGCAGCGTGGTCAACGGCATCTAAATTCTATATTCATGCGTTTCCTAAAACATCAGATATTCATCCCTGAAACTCCACACATCGAAAATAGATTGAAACAAAGCGCCCCCCTTCATTTCCGTGGAGTAATACACCCTTTCAACTCCGATATCCTCAGGCGTCACTTTTTTCATTTTTCGACGATTCGTATGCGGCGTAGGCCGATTTCACGGTCTTGATAAAGATAAAACCAGCCACATTCGATAGTAAAACTCCGAATACTCGCCAGCCAGGTGTCTCAGACGCCGGAAGAATGCACCCCACATGGCAGAGGAGAAGCGTCAGTCTTCATGAATGGACTCTCGTACACTCGTACCCGCTATCATTTCGTTTTCGTGTCAGTCGAATATAAAGCCAGGATATCCGAAGGATGGTGGCCTTACTTGTAGGTTATACAGTTTTATAGCTAATCTAATAAGTTTTAACATGAACTATTCCGCTTATTGGTCACGCACGCCCAAGACTCCTGCGTTTGGTCGGCTAATAGCTGTTGTTTTGGAGGTTCCAATTTTACGGTTTTAGGTGAGAGGTTAATGTTGTCAGATTGAATTTTTCGATAGGGGATTCGTGTTGCGTGGAAAAACACTTAGGTGATGAAGGTGTGGAGCATATCTCGGAACTTTCGTAAATGTATTACTTGTGAGGCTTGTTTTTATGAACTATATGATCAATCACAGCAGCATATTGGCACATCGTTAAACCGTAGTTGAGGAGTCAAGCATGCGATATGGTGTCAAGTTTATATCAAAGCACTGGGCTCCTATGTCATCGACTTAAAGCTGATAGGAGACTACCGTAGAAAAATTAATGTAATTGACAAGAACGACAACGTAAGAAGCCAGACCTTTTCCAAACGCTACTTTCTGGCCCAGAACATTTCTGTTACGTGGAAATTTGGAGTAAGACGAAAGAGAAGACTCTGTTGAGATCTTCCAAGGAAGGTTCACTCGAAACAATTTCATCGTAATTTTAAAGGTCCAAGATAGACAGAATGCAGGACGTCTACATCACAGAAGACGTAAATTCGCTGAAAGATGGAGGACATGGACGTGTCATACAGAAGGAGGAATTTGGATCTGTCTCTCTGTTCGTAATACTCCCTCTGTGCTTACATTGGATTTTGAGACATTCATGGCGATAATCCTCGATGACTTTGCAGGTCGTGATGGCCATTTATCTTATCAGGCTTATCGGAATCATTTTAGCTGGAGAACAGATCAATATTTGTGCAGTATGGTGGTTCAGTATGCCAATCCATTATCAATCCTCTATTCAAATAGTTTTTTGGAACTTATCTCTCGTGTTTTGTACCATTGAAACGATCGATAGAAAATTCTGTGTATCCTAAATTACTTATAACATTGGTTTGAATGACCCATTCAATGAGGCTCGAACAGAATATAAATTCTCTTGACATTGCAAGGGTGAGAAGTTGAGATCTCAATCCTCAGTCCTGTTTTTATAGAAAGGCATACTGTAGGAATTATGGTATAAGGGGTTACTGCTTATGGAAGAGGTCATTTTTAGTCTTTATCAGAGGTATCAAATAGTTATATCTGACCCCATCTTATTCGGAATTTTCTGGGGGTAGATCAAAATGTGGTACATTTTCTAAAAGATCGACTTCTTCCAGAAGTAAATAACAATCCTTGCTTTTCATACGATTAGATTTTGCTCAAATTATGATCGTTCCCTTACCTAACCCTAAGACACGTGTATAAAAAGAACTGTTTCATTCGTGTTGCATGCCAATTCATCAATACCGGTTAAACAAATATGTTCCAATTTGTTTCAAACTGTTCTGCACTGAAACAAAATTGCCCAACCTTCGTGGGTGCATATAAGTGAAGGCAGGACGTCCTTGTGCTCGAGTTCCCAGCTTGAATTTCTAGCCATTTCGTGATTTATATTCCGGCTACCCCTTCGAAAAAGGGATGCCGTCCCACGTGCCGGTGCCCGAGGGGGAGCGTTTAGGGGTTAGTGACCTACTGCTTTACTCTTGAATGAGTGGATCATTCGCGGATTCTAGCGGGGTGAGAGCACAGAGGCCGCCTTGCATAACACCGTCTATGAAGGGGTTTTGAACGTTCCGTTGAATACGTATGCAAATGCATACGAGGGACTAGGTACAGATGAAATATTCATCAGAAAGTGTCCGACCGAACACTGGTCACCGGGCCAAATGACTCGTTGTATTATCTCGGACATATCGAAAGGATAAATTATGGAATTGGGAGTGCAGGGCTTTGTTTCGATCGTGACTCCGTATGTGGTTATTGTGATGGGGATGCTTTCGAAGTATACAAGGGCATAGAGACGGTTGCGTGGAATTCAACAATCTGAAAAAATATTTACAATACCCTAAGCATATTGACCTGAGACAACATAATTGAATATCCTTGAATATTCTTGTACAAAGGTTATAAGAAGAGTCATTAGAGAAATACACTGCGCAAAAAAATTAACGCATATTATGGAAATCTCAAATTTATTCTACAACTGAAGGTGTTCTCAATGATGATAATTATTTTTATCAGAATTATGCATGCATATGTTATCCACATTCAACGGTTTTCTTCAATACAGATGTTTTTTCCCAGCAGGAATAAAAAAAGATGATTTTATCAGATTTTGAATGTATTGGCTCCATTCTAAAATCAGTTGTTCTCGATCAATGCTAGTTTTTCTTTCGTTCGATTTTCTATACTCGATCGCTATACAACGCGAAACACGCAATTTGACCCAAGAGGAATGTGCCCAAGCGGTAGTTTTGCGAGAAGATGGGTGGACATACACAAGAATTGCAGAAAGGTTTGGAGTTTCCGATACAAGTGTGTCCAGAATGTTGCAGTGATTCAGGGAGACAGGTATGAATGTCCGAAGACCAGGACAGGGTAGACCACGGGTAACAACTGCCATTCAAGAACGTTACTTGAGAATTTCTTCGTTGAGACAACGGTTTGCAACCGATCGTCCTCCTTCAAATTCAGCTTGAGCAAACTCATGAGGTGCAAATTAGCACTCAGGCCTCGTGTCGCAGCAAGAGGCCCAGCTCTTACCCCAGCCCATCGAAGGGCGCGTTTGGATTTTGCGAGAGAGCATATCCATTGAGAAGAGGCCGAATGGGAAAGAGTTCTCTTCACAGATTAGTCTAGATTCTGCCTCTACCATTGTGATCGACGTTCCCTTGTATACAGAGGTCCACATGAAAGATATGCTCAGTGCGATTTCCTGAATACTACTGGTTTCGAGGGAGGATCGATTATGGTATGGGGTGGAATATCTTTGACTGCTCGCACAGAACTAGTGGTCGTTGATAATGGAGCTAAGAATGCTGATAAGTTTATAAGGAACATTCTTGAAGAGCATGTAGTGCCATTTGCCCCATACATTGGTGAAAATTTCATTTTTATGGACGATAATGCCAGTCCCCATCGTGCGCGCATCGTTGAAGTCTCTCGAATGGAATGGCCAGCAAGAAGTCCAGATCTCAATCCGATTGAGCAGGTTTGGGACAACCTCAATAGAAGGCTGAGAAGTTCAGAAAATCATCCAGCTACTCTTAATGACTTGGGAATCCAACTCGGAGAAATCTGGGAAGGATTAGATCAGAACATTTTTGAAATCACTCATTTTGAGTATGAACCGTCGTTGCCGAGCTGTAATTAACGCAAGGGGTGGAAATACCAAGTATTGAATCACTTATCAGCATTTCAGTATTTTGAAAATTGTTCATTTCTCTTCTTTCACATAAGAATCGGTGAAATCCTAAATTTTTCTTCCATTTAATGTGTCTTGTGTCGTTCAAAACCCTCCCGAGAGAACATAAAAAATAAGTTATAAAGTCAATGTAGAGTTAACTTTCATTAAAATTGAGATTTTCAGAATGTGCGTTAATTTTTTTGCGCAGTGTATTTTCATTTCTATGACTATATTTTCTACTGGCATACTCCCTGTGGGGATTGAAACTATTACGGGATCGACAGATCCTAGTCCACAGGGATCGCATGTCCTTCGTAGATACACTCATTATTGTCGAAATAATTGTGGCGTTCTCCCCCTCATCCGAAGGGTTCAGACAGTCGAACGCGACGTTTTAGCCTTCAAACTGTGGATGTGTAACAAAGCAACCATATGGCTTATTAGTTTAATTGCGACTATGGCACATTCGACAACTTCTGGGGGCTGTTGGGATGCAAAAACAATATACTCGTATCTGTTCAACTGTCCCAGTGAGCCCAAACTTATGAGATTGGTATAATGACGTCGTTGTACTGAGAGGTTTTTGAACTTTAGATCAGCTTGGACCTTTGTTTTGCCATACTGATATTTATTTTCTGTTCATGGTTTCCTTTGCTTTGAAAATGGACGAAATATGGGAGTTTGTCTTGTCTCTGTATGAGAAAACATTCATTTTGCCCTCTTCCACTCATCAGATATACAGAGTTAGTAACAAGTAACGCTTAAATGCTTAGACAGGTCAATTTTCATCCCAAATTAATCACATTTCGGTATTGTAAACAGAGATCAAATAAAGTAAATCTATCTAATGCTTGAGTCCAGCACGCTCTAGGAGTTTTTTTGAATGGCAATCAGTGGCGGTTCAGAAGTGATGTTGGGGGGCACAATTTTATATTTGAAGTTCTGTGAGGTGTTTTTTGATATAAAAAGCTATATGTTTGAATGAAAACTACTTTGAAGTATTTTTCTCTGGTTCTCACGGAGAAAATCTAGCAAGAAAACTGAAATTTTCTTCGAGTTCGGTTCAACCGTTCTGTCTTGACGAATTTTAACTGACTCCATCTCCTTCGGCATCTCCTTCCACACGCGTTTTGTGCTCACAAAACAGAACCGTACTTTTATTTTGTGATCAGGATGTTGGTTTACGTCTGAACATTGTTTGGAGTCAATTGATATCAAACCATATACATGGTCGAATTTCAATTTTGCTTAGTAAAGTAAAAAACTTGATTTTGGAAAATCCATTTTATTTGATAAACAGTTTTTCACCACGCAATAATTTCCGAACGACATTTTGAGGTTTTACCAAGAAAATACACAACAAATTTAATAATCAGCTAATTAGAGACAAACAAAAAGCAGCACAAGGATCAAAACTCCTTTGATCAAAATGGCCATCTGGAATCTTATAAAATTTCCTACGTTCGTGCCCTCAACTTAATATTTTAGTCTTAGGATATTCGTAACACATTTGAAACACGAGATGGCGTTCATATCGCTTTAGTCGCATCTTTTCCAATTTTCCTAACTCTATAATCTTCGATCCATTTAACAATCTGGAGCAACTTCGTAACGCTTCGCTGGATATCTGAACCACTTCTTCCCAAAGTTTCATTGATTGAGTAGAATGCTTGAGAGGAGTACTAGCTTTTCTGGGATTTTTCTCTATTCATTTCTATGAAACTCTTCATTCTTTCAATTTCTTCTGAAAAAAACAAGAATATTAATTCAACATACTCAAAATGAACACTTTGTAACTGAAGGTCAGTGATCTTCATCCCTATCAATTGTTGAGCAATGTATATTTATACAGGGTGAGTCTACGACTCGTACAAATATTTGAATTGAAAATTATTAAGGTTAAAAAAAAAACAGTTTTTTTCTTTGCCATTTTTCCGATTCGACCCTGATAAAAAGATAAAGGCATTTTAATTTTTCATAATGAGCTGTTCCACCCCTGGAAAAAACTAAAACTGTGACAGTACACATCTCTGGATCTTTTGAACAGCCAAAGTACCCAATTTTTCAAATTTCACAGATACTTTTTGATTTTTGAACATCGAGTAACTCGAAAACGGCACGTTATACGAGAAAATATGAAGAATACGTTTATTTTACAAAACGTTCAAATATTCATTGAATTTCTGGTATGGCCATAATGAGAAAACTGGAAGATGTGGGTGATTATCTTGTGTTCGAAAAAGATTCATTTTATAAATGAAAAACTATAATGCGAAATTCATTTCATTTGATGAAACCGTTTGTGAGATGGAACTAAAAATATTTTTTTTTTGTTCTTCAAGAGCTTGTATCTTTTAAACCGAGCCGATTCGGAAAAAATGGTATAGGAAAAAAGTGTTTCTTTTGACTTCAAGAATCTACTGTAAGAATATTTGTACGAGTCAAACACTCACCCATATACTATTAAGAGCCAGCTTATAACCGATCCAACGACTACTAAAAAAAAAAAAACCGAGGGATATTAATCGAATTAACTGTTACACGAATGACCAATTATCGACTCCACCAGCCGACTCCCATCCATCAACCTCACAGCGGTGTATTGTTGCCTTCCCCTCCGAAAGACGCCCATGAAGGATCGAGTTTCGGCTTCCTCGTAATAAATTTCGCGAAAATGATATGAAAATCACTACCCCATCCCGCCCCCGCCATGACTCCCATTCCGGGAAAAGGCAACAAAGCGGACGGAGGAAACATCAGTGTCGAGCTCGGATCACGGTCGGCCGTGATTCATAATCGGTGACCCGGAGATCGTGAGTTTCCTCAAGAGTGCGGGATTGGCTTATCTGCGGCAACCAGCCTCCCAGGATCACGGACCCGCGTCTCGGGGACGGACATGAAAAATAACGACTCTAATAATGCTATCAACGCCCGCTTAACGCACAGCGCAAAACTAGAAATTGTCGACTTACAACAAATCATCGTAGTCGGCCCGAGTGCCGACGGCGCTGGAAAATTAGTCGACGCGGGGCATCAAGAAGGCGACGACGACGTGATTTTCCTTTTATTTTCGCTGGGCCGAAAGGGTTGACGTGAGGAGGGGAAATTCGCCGACACGGTTCTTATTTTTCCGGGATTTCGGCCTAGTTTTCGTGCGGCAGTCACGGCATCAATTTGGGGGAGAGTAAACGTTCGATCTGAATGAGTTATATGAGGTTCGGTACGATGAGAACGACGGGAGAAGGAATGGGGATATTCTTCCTGAATTGCCACTGGATTATCCACTATTGCTTGTAGGCTCTTTCGAACGAATAACATATCTACTTACTCGAATAACGAGTGATCGATTGTTCAACGTCTGAAACCTTAACCACAATGAAAGAATGATAACGCTTTAACTGAGCGCAATTAAACAACAATAAGAACTAATTCAGAGGCATACCACCCGCTGATATGAGTATGCTACGATCTAAATCGAACTAGCCAATATGTTATCTTCAGGACAACGAAAAGGAGAACGTTCCACCGAAGAAGAGTAGATGCCGACCATGTATTTGGTCTGTTTTGACCTCGTCAGAGCAAAATAACTTCTTCTCCGATAGAAAACGCTTGCAATTGACGGATCCTGATTGAAAACCAGTAGAAGCTTCTGAATTTTATCGAGAGTGGCATCAGCACTTGGACATTCCAACTACCTTATGAGCATCAAGAGTTCATCGAGAACGCAGATGGGCCATTGATGCTACAAAATTGAAACAAATCCGCTGCCAACAAATGAACGAACAAATACTGTAGCAAAGGGAACTTTTCTGACTTCATGATGGTATTTTTTAGGATCTTCTTTGGCATAACAACCTAGTGGACTTGTTGCTGCTCGTAAATAGTGGGCATTTTGTTCAAAACCTGCGAATAATTAGGAGGCTGTTTGTTGACCTTACTATTACTAAGAGTTTCGTGGTCGATCTATCAATGTTCCATAGATTCGCGGATGGCCAATGTTGTTTGGAGATGATCTCTATTATCTGTCAAAAGAACTCGCCAAATAACTTAATCCCACCAATATACGCGGTTGGCTGCACTTTTATACAAAGAGCATCTAGACTCTGGATTTCTCGATCTTGAGAACGTGACGACTCTGGAAAGTTTAGCACTCAGAAAGGTATCATGGGGTACTTATTGAATCTGAACCTGGATTCCTTAGGGCCCTTAGTCTTTACCAGGAGATGAAGAGTAGCAATTTGGTCTCAGGGGATTTTAATGCTGCTAATAAAAATTCTCACCAAAAATGAGGTGAAAGTTTCGTAATGTGGTATTTTCGAGCCCTGCCACTGCGACTAGTAGGTAGGTTGTGGGGTCGGTTATAGACAATCTCCATTTTGAGCTAGATTGCAACTCCAAACCCATCCTTTCCAGTTTCAAGCAGCAAATACTCGATGAGAATCTCTTTGTTCACGAGAAAACTAGTCACCCTATCCCCTTAGTCGCACAGGATTCACTCAGTAGGTGCTTTAAGTATACGCTCAGCCGTCAATCAGAGAGTATTGTTATCAATCATTCAAGCCTCCAGCCAAATATCCCTCGAAAGTACTCGAAAAACTCCAATTCATTTAAGTTTTTATCCTTCATCAGAGAGTTGGAAAGTTTAATGACTGGTTCAGGACCTCAGTTTGCTTTGCCTGCATCGCATTCGACCAAGGCATCCGATCCTAAAGGAGTGATCTAGCTCAAATGAGTTGGTTTCTGTAGCCTTTAATGAATTTATGTGATGAATGAAATGAATTAAAGTGGCGAAACACGTTCAGTTGTAAAACCCCAATCTCTTCGGTTGAAATCATGTATGTTATACAGGACTTCCAGCTTGCCTTTTCCTAATTGGAAGAGTAGGTATGCATCTGAACTATCGGTGATCTAATAGCAGTTTGTTCCTGAGAATTTTATAATAGGTCTGACTGACAAGTATGGCTCTGCCACACGCACCAATGGCAAAAACCTCCACTTGACACATGGTCGCAAAATTTCTATAAAGCAATGCTGGGTTTGCGTCCTTAAGCTCCAACCGTTAGAACCCTAGATTGATTTGGGAGGCGTCGGAAAACCTACAGAGTCCCTGTGGATTTGATCCTTGCTCTGATGGAGGAAAGCAGCTTTGATTATACATGAGCTCTGTCACTTGTGATTTAGCTGGTTACAAGGTTCGCAAATGTTAATCGAACCGTTACTGAGAGAATGCTGCATCATATTCGTTTTCGTGTGAAATTTTTTTCAGCGTTACTGAATTTACCTGATAATTATAGATTTCAATCGGTTCATAGATGAGTTATAGCTTATTGCTGTTGATCGATCACAGAGAGTCTGATTGTTGTTGTAAACCAATCGCAACTCATCTTTTCCTCCTGCCACAAATGGGATTTCCATACTCAACTTCACATGTTCGGAATGATCCGAATTGGCGACTTGGAAATTTTCGTCCCCGAAATAATATATTCCTATGAGACGTCCCCGAGTTCGATGGAAATTCTTCACTTTCGTCTCGTCTAGATATGTCTGGTAGAGGGGTTTCCAACCGAAAAAGTATGATGGAAAGATATCCTACTCCAGAAAAAAGTTTTTCTTTCGGTTCGTGCTGAATTTTTCAGGACGGTTTAACTTTTTGTCGGGGTTTTTTATGGCCAGAGTGAAGTTAATAATGAATTCGGAAAGTAGACGTAGGGAGATGAGCAGAAAAAAGTACCTTAAAGTCTGCACTGGAACTGCCAGATTGAGAATAGAGTCAATTCAATTCAGAGATTTCATTTGGGTGGATCAATTCGAACGTGAAAGGTTATCTTCATGTGGAGTTCGATCATAACATGAAAAACCTTCTTCTTATTCTATTTAATTGGCCACACAATAGCATTTTCAAGTGAGTGAAGGTGTACTACGTTTTTTTACTGTCTTTTGCAACGATTTTTGAGGGAAGTGATGTGGGTGATCATGTTCACTGGAATTTATTCAAACATTGACCATTTTCAATCGAT
Source organism: Coccinella septempunctata (assembly GCF_907165205.1). Classification (NCBI taxonomy): domain Eukaryota; kingdom Metazoa; phylum Arthropoda; class Insecta; order Coleoptera; family Coccinellidae; genus Coccinella; species Coccinella septempunctata. The sequence goes on from NC_058194.1 coordinate 27,878,047, forward strand.
AATCTAGTTAGTGAAATTGCTCGAAGATAGTATAACGGTGAAATTCGGTTACATCAGTATCACGTCCGCTACACTGGCGTCCTGGGACACGTGCGGTCACCGGAAATCAGTCCTCGGTTTGAAACACGTTTTACTTTAATTTCAGCCAGGAGGAATACTTCCCGACTATTTATTTATCTCATTTATATAGGTACTCAGGGGAGCGGACGGTGCAACATCTGAAACGTGGGGAGGTTCGAGCTGAGTAATCGGAAAGCTCCCTATTCCCAGAAGCTAACGACGTCGAAGTGAATATGGGATATTTCCTGATTGTAAAACACTTTATCCGTTGCTAATTCGAGGTTCGATTTGCACAGATACATCGAGGGGAAATCGCTAATCGAACGAATATCGGGGATGTGCGTATATCTGACATCACTTCCAAGTCGCGGGTGGAAATCAAAATTCCTCAACTTCTGTTTTGTGGTTTGAATATCGAGTGTGTATTGAATATCGACAAAAGAGCCAAGCAATATTACTTCAGAAGAAAAGACGGTGACCCACAACGAATCAAGAAGTTGACGGCGAAGAAATCGATTGGAAAAATGAAGCCAAATATTTAGGAATAACGTTTGATAAAGGACTTACTTGGAAAATTCATATCGAACAAGCAATCGACAAAACGAAAGCAGCGATGAATAGACTCTATCCTCTGATAGAAAGAAGAAGCCACATGTCGAAAGAATTATTAAAGCCATTGCTAGGCCTCAACTGACTTATGGATCAGTTGCCTGGGGTTTCGCCATATCAAAAGAATTCAAGCTACTGAAAACAAGCTGCTACGATGTGCAATAGATGCACTTTGGTTTGTCAGGAATAGATAGACTTATAGGTGCCTAAAATGGGAAACCATAACAGAATTCATGAACAGAAAAGCAGAGGAATTATTCGAAACAGCGAAAAACCATCCGAATCAAGAACTCAGGAGACTAGTGGACTACGACCCAGAGGAAGACAAAAGGAGAATGCGAATTTACCGAAGGAGACCAAGAGATCAATTAAAAAGAGATTAAAATAAGAACAGAAACTAATTGAATAATCCAATAAAGTGTTATCCAATAGAGGATAAACACATAAATCCCACCCAACACGATAGTGTGCTAGAAGAAAACCCACAAAGAGATGAACGGTTTATAGGCAAATGCCCGGAACCAATATTCAAGAAGCAGTTAAGGGTTTTTAGTGGGTCTTGAGCTCAGGAGAGTGAGAATCTCCACACTTGTTCCCCCTCAAGAGAGGGTAGTTTGTCTGACTTGCAGATTTTCCCCCTGCTTCAAAAACAAAAACAATCTTCAATTTTACTAGTATTTTGACAGTGTATGCCACATTTTTTATTTCGTGTATGACAGGGGACATCGATACAATTGTCATGTGTACAGATTACAGAGTGGGCCATCGAATTATATAGAAACGCTAGGACATGTTGATTTTGATTTTATGTAGGGTGGCAACTTCTAAGCGCCAATTAAAAACCGCATCATTTTGACTCTTTCTTTTTGATAAGGAAAATGGAGTACCTGCCTAAGAGAGTTAAATCCCTTTTTACTTTGAAGCCACTAGCAACTCATTTTTTGCGTGAAGATATCTTGCCCAAATAGGTAACGATAGATAATAGTAGAGTGATGGTGAGATGAACATATTGAGTACAGCAATGCTTTTTTTAGGAACCGAAAATTGGCTCATGTCTCCCTAACCCATATGAGAGTTGATCAGGGGGCGAGAGAGACTTGACCATAAATTTTTTTATCAGGAAAAACCTTGAAAGAAAACAATTTCCAATGACCAACGATTGTCTTTGTCAAGGTTTTCATCGTCAGATGTATCAGTGTATGAAATCCATATTTTCTATTTTAGAGTCACTCTCAATCATTTCCGAGATGTTGTTTACTTTTTTGATGCTTTGTATATTCATTTCGATTATTCAGTTTCCTTTGTTTGAAGCAAACTGTATGTTAAGTTAAGTTTAGTTAAGTTCTTTACTGAATGTCGCCAAGCTTTCGGTCATTCACATCTTCATTCAATAAAGAACTCAACTAAGATCTAAAGTGAATTTTCGCCCTATTAATAATCCTTTTGGTTGATGATAAACAGTTGAACAATACAATAATATTTACCTACTTTGGATATACTAGTGGAAAAATATCCTACGGCTATTGACTGTATCACTGTGAGCCCAATCAGCGAGTCACCTCCCGTACTCTATCCGATACGTGTGCGGGTGATCTCATGATGGATGATTTGGAGAAAGAATTACAAAAGTTTACAACAAAAGTATATAGATGTATCGGGGGAAATCTTTACGGCAATCCCGCGAGATCGGAGATCGGTCACGTACCGGCGGCGCAGGACTGTATATATTGTGAGTTAGGGATGGGGCGATGGGGGGCGGCGATGGGGATGGGGAACGGCCCCAACTTTCGACCCGGAATCGACACTCGAATTACATCGGAATCGACAAGTCGAGAGTGTACCGAGTTGACAGTTCTAGCGGGGGGCTTAGAGCTCCAGAACGGAGAATTTTTCGGAAAAGGAGGAACTTGCGTCAATTTCCCAAGCGCGACAAAAAGCTTTTCCATTCCGGAGGCGAGGAATTATCTCCTTGTTATTCGTACTTGAGGATTCGTGAAAAATTTCATCGCTAGGTATGGGAATATGTCGGGAAGTTATCTAAAATTCATCTCGAATATGGTTCGCGTCACTAACTTCCGTATATGTATGCATACAATTCTCGTTCGATATCGGCAGACCCTGCAGGGTAAATTCATCGAAAATACCTTCTCAACTGCCGAAACAATCTCATTCGAAGTTTCTCTTTTCACTGAATGTGGATCGAAGAGGGGGCCGCCTCAGGATTCAGTTTAAGGGCCACCTTTTTTCATTGAAGTCCTCAAAGGTCTTCTAGAATATGAGATGTAGGACGAAGCTATCATCTTACTGGTTGGTAGATACGTTGATAAGTTCATAAGGTTGAATCCGAATGGTTCATAAGTGTTGAATCCGAAATAAATAAAATAGCTAAAAATAGACCTTTTCTTCGCTATCAGTCATGGAGCGTTATAGCCCTTGGGGTAGCGAGTAAAAGTCTCGAAGAGATCCACCCTGGTTGTGTTTCTTTTCATTGGAGAAATACAATTAATTACGTCCCGGTACCGTATAGCAAGTCATTTCACTTCGCGAGGTCATCCTTAGTATTAATTTCGTCAGTTCTGGTTGGCGCATTTTATTGAACAACCTTTGATTTTTCACTGTACCCGGTATAAACTTTATAAAGTGCTCGTGACCGGATAGAATTTCCCGAATGTATGTTTGCTGATAGATTCGCTCACAATTCATACCTACACATCTCCGTTGTACATATAATCAGTTTCCGAAGGTGTGAATAAACTAGTACATAATTTGATTTTGACTACTTCGTTATCGCTACCACCCTAGATAACAGCGAACTCTGTCTCCGACTAGCAGCTACTCTGGTAGGTTTGCTATTCTTCTTAGTGAAAAGAATAGGTGGTGCTCGAGATAAGTTTCCTCCGAGGTAACCACGTTACAAAAAATACCATCTTGAGAATGCTCGAAGAAAATTGAAACATATCAACACATCATATTAAAGATTATAATCTACTACTCAAGAACAACAAAACGCGCAACTCACAACTTATACCCTAGCTGTATTTGTTGACAGTAATTGAATATGGAGAAATCGCATTTTTTAAACGAATAGCAAACTCAGTTCTTTGTGAGTTATCAATAGCTACATGTACCATACAGGCCTTCACCTGTCTAGGCATTAACTAACGAAAGCATAAAAGATTGCTTATAATATTGATACCTACTGTTGTGTTGATGTGTTTATTTTGTTGTCATATATGGAGGAAGCAGAATGCGAAGTTGACAATTTAATGATAGAACACATAATAATATGACTTGAGTCTGATTGAAATTGATTGAAAGGAAACAGCGGTTTAATAAGTCGTCAGAACTGAATTATACAGGGTGAGTCTTTGTCTCGTACAAATATTTAAATATTAGATTCTTGAGGTCAAAAGAAACACTTTTTTTCCTAACCATTTTTTTCAAATCGGCTCCGTTTGGAAGATACAGGTTGTTGAAACATGAAACATGTTATCCTCAGTTCTATATTCCAAACGGTTTTCTCAAATGAAATGCATTTCGTAATACAATTTTTCATTTATTTGATGAATCTTTTTCGAACACAAGATATCACCCACGTCTTCCAGTTTTTTCATTATGATCATTTCGTACCATAAACTACCAAAAATTCAAAGAACACAACTCTTCAAACTAAGATGGACGCTATCTAATGAATATTTGAGTATTTTGTAAAATGAAAGTATTCCTCATATTTTCTCGCCGTTTTCGAGTAATAGACGTTCAAAAATAAAAAAAATATCAGTGAAATTTGGAAAATTGGTTACTTTAGCTGAATACAACTCTGTTCAAAAGATCTGCAGATGTGTAGTGTACCAGATTTACAGGAAATTTCTGAAGGTAATTTCGTTTTTCCAGGGGTGGCACAGCTCAATTCATTCATGAAAACTTGAAATGCCCATATCTTTCTGTCAGGGCCGAATCGAAAAAAATGGTGTAAAGGAGAAAGTGTCAGCGAGTCAAACACTCACCATGTATAATCTACTACTCAAGAACAACAAGACGTGCAACTCACAATTTATTCCCTGACCCTTATAAAAATTGAGGCATTGAAGACTCAAATATTTCGAGAAAATCGATAAGAATGGAAGCTCAAATCAACGTTCCATAAAATAACCACAAATTTCATTCATCCTTCTCGTATCCCTTATTAAAATCTTCCATCCCCTTCTTTCTCGATTTCAAATGAAGTGAAAGATATAGAACCGGATGAACGAATTTTAGTTGACCCTCAATTTTTTTTTTAATGCCGGCTGAGGAGACGCCGTAAACAAAAGTACTTATCTGCCAGAGTTCACATCCAATTATCGACTACTCCGTGATGTTTTATGTCGAAAAGTTAGAAGTGTTCAAGTTTTATGGACCCGAAGGGCGTTAATCGAGAAATGGGGACCACGCCGTTTGTCGAGATGTCTCTCAACAGAGTCACGCAGGGTAAACAGCCCCAATATTAAATATCGATCAGCGCTTCGGCTTATAAATTCTTATTCATCAACTTAAAACGCATAAAAGCGCGCCGATTTCTGCGTTACTCCTGAGGATTCTGAAATATGGAGTTTTTAATTGGAAAGAGGGTTTGGGGAAAACATGGAATGTTTCCGCTGAAGTTACGATGAAATTGGAATTGTATATTCACTTTGCAGCCTTCGCGTTCTAGTGATTTTTGACTAGGTGGCGTTTTCATTTGGTTTTGGGGAAAAAATGACAATTTGAGAATTCAGATTCGTGAAAGAAGTATACCATGATGTTAGGCGAAATTTTTATTTCGCCTAATCATTATTTTCAGGAACGGGAAGTTCAAATCGCGAAAGGAATAGGCTGTGGCGTCAAGACTCAGGTGCAGTCGGATATACGAAAATTCGAAATGACAAATCATTTCTCCAGAGGGAAGAGAATTTTTCTCCATTCTTTTGTCAGTTCCATTTCTCCCCAGATATTTTGTAATTTGTTGGCTTCTTCTGTGGCGGGACAATTATCTCGACACAGCCGAGCTAAAGGAGCGACGTCACTCTGAATAAATTCTCGGGGAGTTTTCGACGGGATAATATCAATCCTGACCGAGCAATCTGGAAGGTAACAAAATGGGTAAAATGTTTATTTCAATGTGTACGAATGAACGCTTCTGTTCAATTGAAGCGTTTCAACGAGTTCATGGTGATTGTTCTATATGGAAATGAAATTCTTCGTATGTCAAAACGAAAGTTGAGGTTAGGATGTGTTGTTGATGTCAAAATATATTTATTCTTTACACATTTGTTACTGAAATGAGTAAGGCGAGAGGAAAAACCATTTCTGTCTTGAAAAACGAGCACTCACTCAGAGCTGAGTTAAATACAGTTTCTGAAATGTATTAATAAATGAGTTTATGAATAAGCTGCACTATGACATCTTATAGCTGCCATTTTATGTGACAGTGAAGGGATGTTTTTCCACGGTAGTCTTTTATTAGGTGGAATCGTAGAAAGCTAAATGTATCTGAAAGACCTACCCCCGGTTTCACAGAGCTTGATCGGAGAATCAACGCTTGATTGACGACTAAACGTCAATTTTATTTCAAACGGTAATTCAGTCAAGAGCATTCAGAATATCATTCTCGCACCAAATTATGATCTATATACTTCCATTCAATGATTCTCACTTCCTACTCCTTCAAAATATTCAGAAATAAAAAAGTTTCAGTGAATTCGTTTTGTAAATCGTGTGACTGTCTTATAGTTGATCGAGCAATCAAAGTTTTGTGAAACTTGCTTCCTAACTATCGAAATACAAATACCAAATACATGTTAAGATTAAAAGTAATAGGGAATACTGCTTCTGACGAAAATGATGTATTTTCTATGAAATATCTTTGAAACGTCACATTTTGAAATAACCATCTCAACCGTTTCCCAAAAAATTATTTTAAGCACTTAAAAATTAAAAATAAAAATGGGTATTTGAAGTTTAAAGCGATTTGTGAGAATTTCACAAACTGGCAACATCGACTGAAATATGCCTTGATAATAAAGGACAACAAATGCATTATCTTGATGGGATAGACAAAGATGGCTGTCTAAGTCTGCGACGAACGAGGAAGGTCGTAAAATTTTATTGGATTTTTATGGCCGGTTGCAGTTGAAGCTCGCCAGTAAGCACGCGCCTGTAGATCAACAGCTGTTATTTTATAAACAAGCTGATCGGACATTGTTCTTTTCATTGTCTTGTATGCGCTGTTGCCAAATCGTAAACTCCGCACAAAGCGATTTAAATTTTAAAACCCCATATTTGAAGGATGATTTCGAACAGTTTCCGCGGTGAATTTGAAGAAATCATGAATGAAACTCAAAATTATTCAGTTTAAAATTGCATATGCAGTGATAACCCAAATTGAGGAGAATTCCCCATTGAAATACGGCCCAATCCTGATATTACTGTAGCATCAGGACAGATAATACCTTTGTTCATTAGTAGCAGAGGAAAAACCAGAGCCTCCAAAAAGGAATGTAGTCCCTATTTAATGGTTCCCATCCATCTTCACACTTCCGTCGAGTGACCGCATCAAGTGGACAAGATGTTTCCCTTAATGCCCTCGTGGAAAATCCTACCTCTCCATGCCAAGAGGAAAAACCGGTAATTTCCTCCTTTTCTATCAGCGCCCGACAAACATAATTCATCCCAAACGTTCAAACAATCATTCAAAATGTCAGGCAGGAACTCCTCTTCTCGAAACGTACAAAAGAAGTTGTCGGATTGCATTCAAGTTGTTTATTTCGCGAATGCCATTGCCGACTTTTTGCGAGGTGTGATCTCTCCAGCCCTTGGAATTTATGATTCGGGCATTTGATGGATATGTTCTCGAACTCAGGAGCGTGAATCGGGAAGCTGTGCTAGGTAGAACTTTATGAGTTAGTGATTGGTCTGTAACTGGTCAGAGGAGTAATATCCTGATACTTTGGGTCATGGTAGGGTGGAGATTTTGATCGGAAAATCGTTTTAAGCCATGGTATTGAAGTTATGATGATGAATTTATAAATGATATAAGATATAATAGCGTTCAGACATCGACGCCCAGAGATCATACACCAGAGACTGCAGGAAGCCATAGATGAATTGCTCAAATGGTGCATCAAGTGGAAAATACAAATCAATGGAAGAAAGACTCAAGCAATATTACTGCAAAAGAGAAGATTGAGGATGGAAGAAAACCTTGAAGTTGATGGAGAAGAGGTTGAATGGAAAAATGACATACCCAGGAGTGAAGCTTGACAGAGGACTTACATGGAAAAACCACATCAAATGTGCAGTTGATAAAACAAAAGCCGCAATGAGTAGACTTTATCCACTCATAGGCAGAAGAAGTCATATGAATAAGAACATCAAGTTGACGATGATTAAAACTATCGCGCGACCACAACTCACATATGGATCGGCGGCATGGGGCTTCGCAACCAAGACCCACATCTCAGGCCACTGAGAATAAACTCCTTAGAATGGCGATGGATGTACACTGGTTTGTTAGGAACAAACAAATCTACAAGGACTTGAAATGGGAACCAGTTACAGAATTTATGAAGAGAAAGGCGGAAAGGATATTCGACAAAGCCAAACAACATCCAAATGAGGAACTACGAAGATTAGTCGACTACGATTCAACAGAAGAAGCTGGAAGGTCAAGGACCTACCACCGAAGACCGAGAGATCAGTTAACGATTTAAATGTAACCAAAGAAGAGCTTAACCTATAAAAGCTATAGGCAGCATACAACTATCAACACGACTATGATCGTGTGAGAGTCCAGAAACCATAAGAGTCAACTCGTTAATAGGCAAAATGCCCGGAACCTATGAAGAAGCAGTTAAAAGTTTTAAGTGGGTATCGAGCTCAAGAGAGTGAGAATCCATACACTGTTCCTCCTCAGGAGGGGGTGTGTTCGTCTGTCTTGCAGATATTCCCCCTGCTAAACCAAAAAAAAAAAAGATATAAGTAGCGTATGGTACACGCGTTTGAAAGACTTGCAAACAAGTTCCTCGTGCTTTCAAGGCCCACTTGCACATAATATTTCATTTTTCCTGTGGTTGGTCAAGTTGCGAGTGAGTTCACAACTTAGAGCGTGCCATTTCAGATTATGAATTTGTCCAGACTGGTGAAAGCTTCTAACTTGACGTCAGTGATAATTTATTTCTCTGGAGATCTATCCTCATCACAGTTCCATGAAACCCCAACTGGTTTCTATCTACAAGAAGTGACATTCGGGCACCCCCCCGTCCCTCCAACCCAATTCGGATCGAGAGGGGCGCGCCAGAAAAAATATTCAAATCGCCAGTTCCGCCAGAATCGCAATTATTCGGATTGAAAATGAGTCCTGATAACCGTCGGAAAGTCGGAATTGGAAATGAGATATTGGATTCAACAGGAGGAACGTTAGAGAGGGACGTGACGGCGAAAGACGACGCGGAAGAGCGAGACGGGCAGAGGGAAGAGAAGAGGGAAGGAGACTCTCCTCATCCAGTTACAATAACGAGAAACGTGCCCCCAACGAAGTTGGGGGAATCGGGCGCTTCTTCGGCACAAATAACAAACATCCATGTGCCCGGTCGAATATAGATTTTCCGATTTTACTTATACATCCGGAACTCATTCGAGGAGATAAACAAACACGGTGTTGTTATAACGACCGAAGTTCGGACCGCTTGTACTGGTTGCTTCCGTGGTGGGTTCATAGAGAACAAATAGAGAGTATATGTTGATGATGTTGGCTATCCTGGCAAGTCCAGAAAAACTTTGATCCAACGGACGAGTTCAGGAAGTTTTACCAACCATCTAAATACAGGAACTCTATCACTGGAAGCAACATTTTCCAACTCTCTGGGTCTTTTGGTTTCTCACACTTCTCATTTCATCTTTCAGGATGCCAGGAATCATGGTCAGCATTTCCTATTCTTCGATGGGATGATCTTTCCTCTGGAACCTGCCACCTTGACCAATGCGGTCTATTGTGGCACACAAACAAGCTGAGGTCAAGTACTTGTGCCGAATTGTATTTGTCTGCTACGAGAGATTTGATGGCAGCTTCCTGTCCAGCGCTCATAAGGTTATGCCTTCTGGAATGCTGTCACTAGACTGCCAAGAGTGGTTCCGTGTCCAACAGTAAATCAACAAGGTTCTTGTAAGCGAAGTTACTTTTGTTGTTCGCCAGTCCCAGTGGGACAGTTTAGCTTTGTGAATGGTTTTATCCATATGGGAGTTTCAATTGATCTCTTTATCCAGGGTTATGCCAGGGATATCTGATTGATTTGCAGTAGAGAGTTAGATGAGTACTTGTGCCGAATTGTATTTGTCTGCTGCGAGAGATTTGATGGCAGCTTTCCGTCCAGCCTTCATGAGGTCATTCCTTCTGGAATGCTGTCACTAGACTGCCAAGATCGGTTCCGTATCCAACAGTAAACCAACAAGGTCCTTGTAAGTGAAGTTACTTGTGTTTTTCGCCAGGCCTATAGGGACAGTTTAGCTTTGTGGATGGTTTTATCCATATGGAAGTTCCAATTGAGCTTTTTATCTAAGGTTAAGCCAGGAATATCTGATTGATTTGCCGTAGAGAGTAAAATGAGGGATGTATTGAAACAAGCTTAACAGAACACAAACTTCTCATGAGTTCAGGATACATACGAACAGCGCTTCGAGATAAAGTATATTCAGCTGCAGAATATACTAGATCTATGTTTCAAAAGCCTGATATAATATTAGAAATTGGTTCAGATTCACGAAAGTAACGCTATACAGATTTTTTCAAATCCTCATCACGCCGGTATGAATCCCATAAAACTCCTCCAACGAAAGTAATAAAGTTACGCTCCACAATAAAACCAGCCTGTACGCGGAGAAAAAGAGCCGTATAAAGGTTGAAAGGACCAAGAAGAGCCTCTTCGAACCTCATATTCAAGCTCAACTCACTTCTCGCATTGCTCAATAAGCGGAGACAGCCTAAGATTCCGTTTTTATTGGATTCTACACACGAAATAAATCTGCAACTTCACAACGTGAACGACCCTCGATACAGCGTTCGCAATTGATGCGCCTTCAATATGGGATTTCCGAAATAAACTATAAAGTAGATCTATGGTCCACGGAAGAACAATCTGTCCAAGAGGAAGGACCGAAGAACCCACGTCCTCGCTGGTGGGTGGGGGGGAAAGAGGGTGGGCTGCATTCAATGGTGCTCGTTAAAACTTTTCCGAACCGAAGAAAAAAACATTCGATTCCAACTTTCACGACTGGCGAATTCACGGATCTTTTATTGCCGAATTTGGGGACGTAAGTGTTGTTGAGACGTTCTGAAGATGACGTGTGAGATGGGACGTCTATCAATTTTCGCGAGAAGCCCATATTTTCCCAATTTGAATGCCCATTTACGGCAGTTTCGACCTAGTTCCGGATAATAGTATATCGATCCCTGAAGGCCGAACATATTGGGAGCTTCAGCTTTCGCTATTTCGAGAGAAAATGATGCTAATTTTTGAGGACGTCGAATTTTACACTTCTGTTCACGAGATCGGAGGTTCTCTGTAAATTATTCAACATTTTATGGGAGCAAGAGGTTTTCCCGGTTCTTGGAAAAAAGCACGAGGACACCTCATGCCACAGAAGTGTTTTCATCGAACTTTCCGCTGAAGAAATACCACTAAATCTTATACAGGTTGTTCTAAAAACACGACAAAGACTCGCGCTGGAGAAGTAGGGGCTTCTACCAAATGTTGACTATCGCTAGGCCTCTTTCCAAGTATCTTTCAGGCAGAATGGCAATCGAAAGATGTGTGACAATGACTCATTGGCATAGAAATGTTCTCTGCATAGAAAAATGTAAAAAAAAAACTCTGGCGGAATCTTTCTAGCAAGGAATTATTGACACAGCAGGATCTGAAATGTATGTGGATTTCAGCAAGAATATGTTTCACTGCCAGTAGTATTACAGTGAGAGTTCTGCCTCACCGTATAATATAGCATGTCAAATTGTTGCACCCAGATGGTTGCAAAGAGGGTGTCTTTGGGGGAGACATGCTGGGAGCCCAGTGGAGAACACCGAAATAGGTTAACACATAACTGAAACGCAAATTCAATATTGCAATTATGTGACTACGTCCCACAAGTCTAATAATCTTGAAGAACCCCCAAAAAAAACTTCTCTACAATTTTCTAAGGGCGATATTTTGAGGGTCTTATGGTCAATGCAAGATCGAGTACCACATAACCACAGAGGGCGAAATCAAGATTCAAATTGTGACGTTATGCCATCCGGTGAGGCAGAACTCTCACTGTAATACTACTATCGCCTTTCTGTATTCCTTACAGCACCCTCAGGAAGAGAAAATGGGTCTAGCAGTAACTGAAGACTGTAGATTCTGGATGGAGGTCATCTGATGTTGGAATGCCTTGCCATTGTAAGCCAACGCAAATAATGCTTGGGATGAGAAACTTGTGAGCCTATGAATCATTTCTGAAGAGACGCTGATAGCGTACAATAATTTGGTGCAGAATAGTGGTGGTTATTCAAATATGTATCACAGAAAATCGACCAATACAAAACTGCTCTTCGGCTGAAAGTTGATACGAAACCATCGAAATCATCATCCATCAGTGAGGATCGTATCCGAGGCAGTTATGGACCCAATAATTCACGGTTATATTTCCATGAAATATCTGTCTTCCAGAACGGAAAACACCACCCTTAGTCTTCATAAATTACAGTGTTTACTGATTGATTCCAGAGACAGCGGATCGGACCGTCTAATTAATCATGAACCTTACATTGGAGCATTCGATTCGACACTGTCACCGACCGAAATTAATACCCCTGAAATAACAGCATTCGACGGAAAATTGGAGAAGGTATTATCAATTCCGGGGCATCGGATCGATTGGGATCATCGCTTTCGCAGAACTGACCCGGAGAGGGATAGAGTTGGCCAGCAGTTTTGAGGGGGGAGTGCTGAGCGTAATGGAGGGAAGGATTAAACTCTGGTAGGAACCATTAAACAACAATTGCATCCGTATTTAGCTAGTGCCTATAACTGGAGTCTCCTGATGCAAAAAGAAATGAGGGATTTCCCATCCTGATAATTTTCCCACTATGGCGAAGATACTGTTAGTCCAATGACGTATACGTCATAGATTTGTTGTTACCTCCTCAACTTTTTCCTTTCAATACCAATGGTTTACGAGGGGATTCATTTAAATCGATCTCAATAGAAAGAAGATTGAGTGGATGTTTTTTCAGCTGAACGCTGACGTGAAGTCAGCAGCTTTTGCGCGCTTGTCCAAATCCCCATCTGACAACTGACTTCACTATTCCCGGAATCCGTTCTGTTTTGGCTCAGTTCTACAGTGAAAGTTTAAATGAGCCAGAGGGGTCAACTAGGAAAGTTCGATAATTATTCTCTCGCCAACAAATAACTGCAACGTACTAATTATACAACTCGAAATTGCATTGTGAAATTTGAGACTGTTCTCCAACAATGGAAATTTCGAGAACACGTTTGAATCAATTCGAAAGTTATAATAACCGATTTTGGCACCCCAGAGTCCAGTGCAGCGTAGCCGTTGAAAGGCTATTTGATTGCACGAGAAACGCAGTTAACAACAATGCTCCTGATGAAGTTTTGTGCGGAAAATAACCGCATTCCATTGTTTTATCCGTTTCAATACGGATGTATGTCTGTTGCCGAGGGAACGGGGTATACTCCCATATTTACTGAAATGTATTTTGGAAATTCAGCTTGTCACGGAATCATGAAAATTACAATCACTATATGTATATCGAAAATGATTGATGAACGTTGTTTTTAACTTGACGAAGTATTTATTTCCACAGCTCTAATAATAGTAGTGATTCTGATTGTCAATCTGTGCCCCTACAATGGGAAATTCTCCTCAATTTGGGTTATCACTGCATATGCACGTTTAAACTGAATAAGTATGAGTTTAATCCATGATTTTTTCAAATTCACCGCGGAAACTATTCAAAATCATCCTTCAAATATGAGGTTTCAAAATCACTTTGTGCGGAGTTTAAGGTTTGGCAACAGCGCATACAAGACAATGAAAAGAACAATGTCCGATCAGCTTGTTTATAAAATAACAGCTGTTGATCTACAGGCGCGTACTTACTGGCGAGCTTCAACTGCAACCGGCCATAAAAATCCCATAAAATTTTACGACCTTCCTCGTTCGTCGCAGACTTCATAGACAGCCATCTTTGTTCATCTCATCAAGATAATGCATTTGTTGTCCTTCATTATCAAGGCATATTTCAGTCCATGTTGCCAGCTTGTACAATTCTCACAGAACGCTTTAAACTTTAAATACCCATTCTTATTTTTCATTTTTAAGTGCTTAAAATAATTTTTCTTGGGAAATGGTTGAAAGATGTGTCACCCCGTGAAAACAAAATTATCTTCGGAATAACTAGCTAAATCTGTGACTCTGCACATCTGTGGATCCATTTTTTCATAGTTGGGCGCTATCTCATAATGGGAAAACACGTCTACCCGTTGACGAGTACACCACGCCTGAAATTTCAGGAAAATCTCTTCACAGTTCGGTGTTTGCGGTTCGATCAATCGAACGTTGTGCGAACGACGTAAAACAAAAGACAGTCGACGATGATGATCCGATCCAGTCTGGAAAACACTCGTAAAAAGTTTCGCTCTCGTGATGTTTCAATATTGATTCCGGGCGACAAGGTGTTTGGGGAGACGGGACGCCTGTATAAAATGGCGTCGTTCTCGGTGTTTGGAGACGCGACAGCTGTCATTGCCATGCCGTTCGGCGGCCTGCGAATAACGACGTCGTGTGTGTGTGCGGGAACGGTTCCTTACTTGCCGGCGCAAATAATGCGAGATGTCATCTAACATAATAATACCTTGTAAGAATTCGATGCAACCGGGTTTATGAAATTTTTATTATCACGAATCGCGCTTCCATACCGTCTTCACGTAGACGCCAGCAGCTGTAAGGCGGCTGTGCCTTTTCAAGGTGGCGTATGAAATATTGGGATGTGTGTAAAATTGCTCGCTCCGTGATGACTGCTCGATGGGAAAAAGTGTTCCGTTGCATCAGAATGTTCTTCTCGAGAATTGTCTCCGGGATTTATTGGAAGTAGAATCATTTTCGACGTCTACTCTGGGCTGATTCAGGGATTCAGAATTATTCTTTGGAAATAAAGGCTTCTCGCGTCATATATCATATCGCCAAGGCTGTTTCCATCTTAGGCTTATTCTCATCAACGTTTTGGTGAGCATTCACCAGCCACCTATTGATTTAAACCAGGGTAGCCAAAATCCTTCATTCCAGAGCATCTGATAGAGAAGCAGAAGAAGAAGAGTTCAGAAAAACATGAAAATTCTCAGGAAAAAGGTCTCTTCTGAGGAAATGCTCGAAAAAGAATGAGAATAAACCAAATCAGAAAAGATGGGGAGATTTGATATGAAAAATGTGTGGGCACACCAGCCTGATGAAACATCCACAAACCAAGATGCTTTCATGAAATACCGTACAAATGCGAAATTAATAACGGATAAACCAAATGCCCTTCGCAAACAAAAAAAAACACCAAACCAGGATGCTCTGGAATGAGGACCATAGGACTAGATGGGATAAAGTTGAGTTCAGGTCTTCTCCAGTATCTGAGGGAGCTTCAAGGACACTAATTCCTCATCCTCCCTACAGTTTTCACGTCCAAGATATTCCTTGCGCAGTCTTGCAGTGGCGAAGCATTCTGTAGCACAGTGAGGAGGAGTTTCCTCCTCTCCTCCACAGAATCCACACTTGTCAGTCTGATAAGCCATTTCTCATCAAATGCTTCCTAAAGCGACAATGTCCTGTGAGCAGGTGTTACACATTATTACTCAGATCCAAATACTTCTTGGACCTTACAATTTCAAAAGCCAGCAGGAACTTTTTGGAATGATTCACTCCTGGAAGATCCCTCCTGAGTGTTTCTCTTTTGGTTTCTTCCTTTTCCAGAATCTCTTTCCTATGGGTTCATTTTCCCATACCACAGGAAGGCTCTGGACCACTAAGTGGCGTTTGTGCTCCTTTACTGGCGAGTGTATTGGCCTCTTCGTTCCTTTTGATTCCAGAGTGACCAAGAACCCAGACTAAAGATGTTGTTGTTCATGCTTATTTCATTAAGTTTCCTTCGGCACTCACATATCAGCTTTGAGTCGATGATATAGGAGATCAGTGCTTCGACAGCAGCTTGACTGTTAGAATGGATCACATCCTTGATAGTTTCTTTACAGGTTTATATGTACGCATCATTCGATTGCAAGTATTTCTCCAAAAAAAAAACTCGAGCAAGAACCTGAAGCTGACCAAACAAAATTCACCTCCGATGGCCATTACTAATCACGAACCAGAAACCACAGATATATGGAAGCATATCCCCATTTTTCACCAATGTTGATTATATGACGAGTATATTTGCAGTCGGCCGCCAAAGGGACGGCAAATTAAATGTAAATCTTGCAGAATCACTGATCCAGATAATAACAAACAAGGCGAGGCTGCGCCGTCGCGACGCTTCGAATTATACGCCAGATCTCATCATCTGTGTTAAGTTCACGTTGATCAAAGGAGTTTACTTTCACTCCGGCTCTCTCTCGGCACACAGACGATTCAAGTTTCGATTACCTGATGACTCCGTATCTAATCTTACGCTTCTGAAGACCGCTGTGTACATTTCCATTAAGTGGGGTATAATCTCTTGATTAGAAAATCTGATACGCGTGTAATTGTGACCTACTACACGGAACGACGCAGTATATTGTTGTCTGGGGATCGAATTTCGACGTTTTGGTTATTGTTTTTCAACCCATGCACTCTTCAACTCGTTTGATGGCTTTACTGGTCACCTGGAGTCGGTTTTCAAATTTTGTCATGAGAGTTATTACAATCCTTGCTCACAACACCTAATCAATGTTCCTAGACTTTCACTAAATCTCCATATCAAAATGGCAACAGCTTGTCATTGGAGGGCCAGTATGCTTTTGGCATAACCGATCGATATAGTCTTCCTGGACATTCAGGATATTCCGAAGAACCCAAGAACCATGCTAACGTTATATGCTGACGACACAGGCATAGCAACCCAGAAGTAATAGAACGAGTTCTACAAGAAACAATTGACGAAACAAATGACTGGTGCATAAAGTGGAAAAAAAAGCTCAATGGACAAAAGAGCCTAGCAGAAGAGAAAATCTGCGACCCACAACGAATCTAGAAGTTGACGGCGAAGAAATCGATTGGAAAAATGAACCGAAATATTAAGGAAAGACGCTTGACAGAGGACTTAGACTCTACCCTCTGATAGGAAGAAGAAGCCACATGTCGAAAGAGACAAAATTGAAGATAATCAAAGCCGTTGCTGGGCCTCAACTGACTTATGGATCAGTTGTCTGGGGTTTCGCGACAAAGAGCCATATCAAAAGAATTCAGGCCACTGAAAACAATCTGCTACGATGTGCAATAGATGCACCTTGGTTTGTCAGGAATAGACAGATTTATAGGGACCTAAAATGGGAAACCATAACGGAATTAATGAACAGAAAAGCAGAGAAATTATTTGAAACAGCGGAAAACCATCCGAATCAAGAACTCAGGAGACTAGTGGACTACGACCCAGAGGAAGACAAAAGGAGAATGCGAATTTACCGAAGGAGACCAAGAGATCAATTAAGAAGAGATTAAAATAAGAACAGAAACTTATTGAAAAATCGAATAAAGTGTTATCCAATACAGGATAAACACATAAATCCCAGCATGATAGTGTGCGAGAAGAAAACCGACTAAGAGATGAACGGTTTATAGGCAAATGCCCGGAACCAATATTTAAGAAGCAGTTAAGGGTTTTTAGTGGGTCTCGTGCTCAGGAGAGTGAGAATCCCCACACTTGTTCCCCCTCAGGAGAGGGTAGTTCTTTTGACTTGCTTATTTTCCCAATGTTACACCAAAAAAAAAAAAAAATCCTGGACAGTGAGAAAGTAAAAATGAGTAAATCAATAATAGTTTGTTTGGAATTTGCGCACAATGCAACATTTTTTTTGTTAAATATGGAAGCATAAACTCGGTGATCTCTCTGAAACACTTTTAATGATCCCAGACTGTCAGCTGTCACACTACCGTTTCCTCAGTTGGCAACACCGTGAAACACAAGTGTTTGAATTTTAGGACGTTCAACATAACCATAACGACGTGATAATACAATGATTTTTTATAGTGTTTATTGGCAGAAAAGTCCCAGGTAACTTCTTCATCAAACAATCTTCCTTTATTTGCCTGAGAATAATTAAATCGTTCTCAGAATAAATGGGAAAAAAGTTTTCCTGTTCTGTCTTAAATCCAGATGAAGAATCCCGGCGAATGAAAACGAAAAATAAAGACCCTTCATGCTAGGAAGATGTTCTACGTGGGTGTTTCTTAGATTTTGTCTGAACCTGAAACTCCCCCGATTCTTTGCTGCCTGGATATAATCCGGACAAGATTTGACGGGGACTGACAACCGTTTCCAAGGGAAACCACTAAATGAGGCTCATAAACGGCAGAGTCTGGGGACACTTTCCATTCAATGCATCGGAAAAGGAAATGGGTTGAGGAGTAAGAGGAGAAACAATTGCTTCACGGAACGTTTGGCTCCGTCTGAAGGTTCAACAAGAAATAAACAAGGAGAGATTTTCAGACGGTATAATGAGAAGAGGAATTGATTCATTGTGTGAGGTTCTATATCCATTTTTCGATAAACCGGAGGTCAAAGCCTTACCCTAAGGCTCTACTGAAAACGTGTGTTAACTTCAACAGTGCATCGGAAACTAAATGAGTCGGGAAAGAACTACCGGCAGCATGAAACATTTCCTATTATAATTGCTCCCTCACGCCTTCTATCCAGTTCCTGTTCCTACTTATGAATGCATTGTGAGCCTTTCACGCCTCAACAACTCTCCCGTGATTGGATTATTTGCTCAGAACTTGGTTTGATGCTTTAATTGTTTTCATGGGAAACTCAATTACGGAAATGAATGAACCAATTTCGTGAGTGGGACTATTCCTGTTTTTCCACCCGTTGTGAAATATGCAGAGGAAGGGGAGGCTTCCTCCTAGGCTGTTTTGGGATTTGTCGTTCGCTCAGTCTTCAGTTTCTTCCATGATTTAGATGATCATTGACTTGTACACGTTTTGAAGAGTAGGTTCTCTCCACAAAACGAAGTCTTCTGCACTTGTGGGAGGTTTATATAGGGCGAATATCCAACTGCTACATAAATTGTTATTGTGTGAAAATTGAGTCCAACTGTGTAAGGTATTCCTTGAGATGAACTGGTCGCAAATATTCCTGAGACGAGGGAACCGATAATATTGCTCGAAAAACGATCGGGAGATCCAGAACTGTCAAAGAACGGGACTCAGACGCGATTGCAGATTACTCGGGGACCGAAAAAGTGAAACTTCAGCATCCCAATTCGCAAAATAAAGGAATCGTCAAAGGAAAACCTTTAAATGCAGATTGAGCTCTGGCTCAAAGAATTTTCCGGTGGATATCGTCTTTTCAGATAACCCGCATCTGATCATCAGATTATCAGAAATCTATATTCCGTTTCGTAGATTTCCAGGATATGAGAGGTTGGAGAAGGATAACGGATACCGAATATATTACCCATTTCATTCGATTAGAATGCACGCATTAGTATGTACCTATTTTTACATACGAGGATGTATTGATATCTGGTTAGCCTAGATTAGTTCCATGCATAAAAAAATATCGCGTTACCATAGCAACGAAAAATACCTCATTAGAAGTGCCAGTGTGAAGTTTGAGGTCAAAAAAGTGAACCAGAGTTACGCAATAAGTTAAAAGAAAGAAGATGTCCACCCAAATTGTGAAAGTCGAAAAATTGGAGTATCGAGACATCATTACCCGTATTTAAAAGGGTTAAAAGATATGCTTAATACCCTTAGTGATCAATGTCCTTCGTATCTGACCGTGAAAAATTGGACTGCAAGCTTCAGAAGAGGTAAATTTTCCATTGAAGATGATGATCGATCTGGAAGGCCAGTTTCTGTGTCAGTCATGTGAGTGACATGATTTTATCAGACCGTCGAATCGGGCTAAAAAGAATATCTGAAGCACTGAATATTTAATACGAACGCGGTCATCATATAGTTCACTTCAATTTCGACATGAGAAAAATTGCTGCAAAATGGATCCCCAAATGTTTGAATGTTGACCAAAAGCGTGCAAGGGTAGAAGCATCGCGTTCGATCTGTGCTCGATTTGGAAACGATGTAGACTTCTTAAACCGAACTGTTACTATGGATGAGACTTGGATACATTTCTACGATCCAGAAACAAAGCAACAATCGATGGAATATCGACACTCTGGTTCTCCAAGACCTAAGGAGTTTCGTGTCCAAAAATCTGCTGGAAAAGTTCTTACTTCAGTTTTTTGGGATTGCCATGGAGTAATCATGATTGATTTATAGCATAAAAGTGGAACAATAACCGGAGAATACTATTCGACATTACTGACCCCTCTACGGAAAAAAAAATTGAAGAGAAAAGACGCGGAAAGCTATCCAAAGGTGTTTTCTTTTTGCAGTACAACGCTCCTGCATACAAATCTCATATTGCGATGTAAAAAATTCGTGATTTAGGGTTTGAATTACTAGAACACCCCTCTTATTCACCAGATTTGGTTCCATCCGACAATCGTCTCTTTCCTCAACTGAAAAAAAGTTTGAAAGGTCTTAAATTTCCTTCCAACGAGGAGGTAATAAAAGCTGTGGAGGTCTGGTTTGCAAAGAAGGAAGAAACATTTTTTTCAGAGGTCTAGAGACGTTGCAGGTTCGCTGTAATAAATGTATCCAATTAAGGGGAGAATATGTTGAGTAATGGAATATTTGGACATTGAAATTTTGTTTGGTTTTATAGTAGGCTAAGAATTTTTCAATATATCCTCGTATTTGAAAGGTTGTTTTCAAAACTTCTCCAATAATCAGATCCCACCTATTCAAATGTAACAGAATTTTTAACTGACCCCATCTTTTTGGAAAATTTCGAAGGTCAATTCTCCACAAGCGCATCTCCCGAAAAATCAACGTAGATCTAAAATGTGATACATATTCAAATAGAGCAACTTTTCTAGTATACATATGTCTCGAAATTTCATTGAGCTCGTTGCAGTAGCGGTTCTAGGAGTGATGTTGGGGTGGGGGCATAATTTTTTATTCGAAATTTTGTGTCTGTTGATATGAAATAAATGGGTATATCTTTAGGATTGTAGTATATGCTATATGTTTGAAAGAAAACTACTTTGAAACCCGTAAACCCTACTAACAAGCTTCCTGACTTCACATAAATCACTCGATACATAATATTATGCGGACAAGACATGTATTTAACATAATATATGTCTTCATTACGTTAATATAGGCACATTTACTAGTATAACAGACACCACAATAATATGTAATCCAACGCAGCAACTCCTAAGCGACGATTATTCAAAATTTCTCCCACGTACTCCGAATCGCAAGTTTTATGACGTTCTACTACTTCCACAAAGAACTTGAAACAGTTCGACAACTGCGAACAGTATAAAGCAACAGTAGTTACTCCGACACATTATCTGGAGCAACACTATACGTTCCACGACGTAAATAACTGCCTCCTCCACGGTACAATTTATAACGGAAATAAGAACGTGTGGGAGGGAAGGAACGTTTGATAAAAATTGAATAATACCCTCCGGAGGACAATTCCGGGGCCCCAAGTTTGTTAGTTATATTACAGACCTGTTTATGACCCTTAGGTATCAGAAAGTATCAAAGGATTATCTCACACAAATTAACTTGCTACGGAATATCTGTATTATATTACCGCATAATTCTTGATACATTGTGTTCGGTATAGCGTGTGGCCCCTAGCGGTTAACCTGCGTTAATAATTTGTGCACACAAAATAATGCGGACTTCGGGTTTTATGTTTGGGTGTTTTCTTCACATGGGACAGTTGTGACAGGAGATAAATTGGTTCCGTTGTTTGGGATGACCCTTAATATCCGGAATAAGGAATTACTCCTTTGTTTGTGGATAGAAGCGATGATTTGGAACCTGCTGAATCAGCAGTGACGTCTTGCTTTTCTGCACTATCTTAATGCTATCAAAATAAACAGTTTTTTAAGTTTAGAATTTTAGAACATGGTGAGACAGGACGAGGATCTGTAGAAACACTTTCAATTCAAGAAACAAGTAGGTAAAACTCTTCGCAAAAATAATTTAAAAAGTCAAATTCATTTATCTATAGGTTGCTAGATCAAAAGACTATTGTGTACATAGAAATATTTGTAGAAGAGGGAATTTTGAAGATCGTGTGGCTAAAAGTATCGAGAATATACTCACAATATTTGACTTATCAATATACCTCAGTATAATGGGGCTCATTTGAACCCTCCTTGGGCAGAAGATACAAGCTCATCTGTTCTGAAAAAATAAGCTCAATCCAGGATTTTCTAGAGGGAACATCGTTTCGATGAAAAATTTCAGATCGTATTTTTTCTGTTACACGAAATCGAATAACAGCAAAGGTCGCATCTCCATGACTCGCGATAACTCATTCAGTTCAGATGATTGTTCTAACGTTCAACTTATATCTCCCGTGTATTTAACTTTGCAATAACTGAATGAAAACTTGAACTTTCTGGGAGTTTCGGACCAGAAAAGTGGCACTCAAAACTTAGGAATTGATGTTTATTCTGTTATCGTTTGGTACGGGAGAACTAGGAGATGCTTCCACAAATTTTCACCGGAAGTAGTCAGAGCTCAGAGAAGTGCATTGCGGGCGTCTCACAGAAGAAGGTACAGCTTTTATTCTTGAGCGTCAATCATTGCCTGCATTTTCGATTCATATCATAAAATTCATTAGTATTTAGGTTATGTCGGCATATCTTTATCACCACGGACAGCCAGGCCACGCTGAGGTCTCTGGAATCACACTGCCAGAGATCTCTGCTGAGACGGGAGTGTCGTAATACCATTAACACCAAAGTGACTCTACTATGGGTACCAGGGCACTGTGGTGAGAAAGCCGATGAACTTGCAAAAAGAGCATCAAGGTTAATACCTGCTGGATCTGTGCCTTTCTGTGAGCTTGGAAGGTACCAATACAAGGCAGCGGTCCAACAATGGCAGTTGAATAACAGAATAACCCTCTGGAGAAACACTCCTGGACTTACCCAGTCAAAGGAATTCGTGATGATTTCACCGACCTACACCAGAAAACTGCTAAAGCTGTCACGAGCTAAGCTTCGAGTGATGGTGGGACTGCTGACAGGGCACTGTCATTTGCACCGTATGGGTAAGTCAGCAGATGAGATTTGTAGGTTTTGTGGATCAGAAGCAGAAACAGCTGAGCACAAGGTATTCAAGTGTCCAGAGCTGGCGGACCTAAGAACCACTCATATGGGGAAACCGGTCCTGGATACACACGAGGTAACGGCTAAGGCCCCTAAGGATGTTGTCAGTTTTATCAACACCATTGACGACCTCCTTGGGTTCCTATGAATGAGTAGGGTAGAGAAAAAAATATTTACATGGTCGCAATTCCCGACCAAAGACTCCAAGTCTGACCCTGTCTGCCGCCGGGCAGTCACAAATGATGTGCTCAATCGTTTCGTCTGAGAGAGATTCTGCAGAGAGGTTCATTGACGATGCTGAGTTTTTAAGATGGGCTCTGAGTCTACAATGTCCTGTGAAAGCCACCATTATAGATCTCAGATTGGTTCTAGAAAATCCTAACCAACGACTGGTGTATGATCTGGGAGGCACTGAGAGATGTAAGGATGGTTCAGAGTTTCCATGTTGATGTTTATTAATTGATCGAAGTAGGAAACGCTGTATTGTGCAATGAACCATCGTAAATTATTTAATTTTACGTGTGCTATCTGCGTATTATTATACGTTTACAGGTATTACGAATATTCTTCGAATCGATATGAACAGCATCCACTCCGTTAGCGCCAGCTCCGATAAAGAAACATTGCAGTCAAAGCTATTGGTAAGCGGATGAACGTACATAGATTTAACTGAATTGGAAACAAGGCCATTTCGTTCACGAACGAATCTGCGAGAGCACTAAACAACCCGAGAGCTGCATCAGCTGTATTTGGCATGAAACGACCATCGTGTTGCATAATTTGTAGGAGAGAAAGGGCGGCCGGAGCGCATTAATCGATAGCAAACACCGAATCTAGTTGGCATTGTTGCGAATTTAAAAGATCCACTTTCGGCCGAAAGTCCATTAGTTATTCAGCGTTAATCGATCGGGTTTTGAATGCCCGGAAAGGACTTATTGGCCGGTTGTAAATCACGGCAGAGAGGAAATAGTTTTTGGGAGCAACAGGCCCCGCGTCAGAGGGCAAGGACTGCTGTATTCTGCGCCAGAGCAACTAGTGGTTCGCTCCGATGAAAAGAACTCCGCGTTATGCGATGCGTTAAGGGCAGCCGTTGGAAATGAGCGATTATTCGGACTTTTTCAACTCGTACATCATGTTCAGTAACTCTTTTCGAACTCAGTTTGTCCATCTGATGAATATTCTAAAAGCAACTGCGATCCAATGCTTGTTGGATTGTAGATTCAAGCTTATCCTGTATGACCATAATACCAAATCTACTAGTGAAACCAAGCCAGCAAAGACTTGCATCTCATATCTGCAGGCATTGAAATGTGGTTACCACCTCTCCAAAACTCCTATTTCCAAAGTCCAGTATGTTGGATTCCGAAACATACTTCGCAGACATCATTGGCGGACGTCTTAGAGCAATGGTGCAGGCATTGGAGTACATGGACCAATATTAAGCATCTCTATTCCAATAGGATAGAAATGCTCCATCTTACAGGCAGCGCCACGAACTCTATCGAGAGTCTTAACAGAAACCTTCAATGGCTGCACATCTGCGTCAAAACGGATGGTAAGAGGCTCTGGATGAAGCCAAGGTTATTTGATGAGATAGCAAGGCTGAAATACTATGAATCAACTGGCTATGGACAATGAGACGACTCTCCCATGGATGCCAGGGTAACGAATGAAACAAAAACGTAATTGAACTTGCGAAAAGGGCATCAAGGTTAAGCAAATGGGTTTCGGGAAGACCAGTAAAAACAGAGGTGGGAGAACAATCCTCTGGTTGAACAATACTGTAGCTCCATAGGCAAAAACTTCGATTTTCTTTGGAGGACGTACTGATGAAGCTCCTGAAGCTACCACGATCTGGATATTGATCGATCTTCATCAGTCGATTGTTGACATTTGCTCGATGTAACCTTACATACATAATCCCACACAACGTGCTTTGAGTTTCAACGAAGAAATTGCCTCAAAATGAAAAAAACTCTACTGAAATCTGAATTGTGGAGGTGTTCAAATATTGGATATGTGCACTGCCAATAAAGGCTGACTTTTCATTGAAAGTGTCCAAACATCAATGGTTGAGAAGGATTGGTTCAAATGAACCTTTTCCTGTTTTCACTTTTTATATGCATCAGTTTTTCACCAGATAACAATGTGATTACTATTGAAGGGAAATATATTTTAATACAAATTCATCGATCGATAAAAACAGCTCCAAGCATATAAGTTTAAACATAGGTAAATTTTTCCAACAATCTATTTTTCCATCAGCAATTGTGCCAGTTTCAAATGAGGAAAGTCATATTTCACGTGATCCCGTGAAAACAAGATTACACTTTTATATTCTATCGTAAAACGTGGTAAAATGAAAGAGTGGACTGTTGATAACCGCTTGGACGATGAGGCAGCTTCCCCCGCCGGTCTTTTTGATAGGATGAAATGCACTCGATCCTTATATTGTGCGGTCTGAACAAATATTTTATGGCTTTTTTCGTTACCGAAAGTGGGAGATATAAAACACAGGGAACTCTCAAACTGACGGTGAATCGGTCTCGGAGAGATTCACTGCCAGCTCGTGGTTATCTGAGAGAGAATAAGCCGTAAAAAAGATGTGAAGGAAATAGGTGATACAATAGCTGTAGATGAGAAAGAAGTCTGGAATGTGCGACAGTAGTTGTCCTCAAGAGATGCAAAGAGACTTTATGAAATTTCTCACATTTCTTCTTTATTACATTGGTCTCTACAAATTTTTATTATCTTTTTCCATTTCAAGTATCTCGTTAATTCCAGTTGCACTTCATCGAATATATAACGTTTTTAATTGATTTAATATGTATTGATGAAAGCTATGATGAAGTCATCGAGGTGAACAAACATAAAAATACTAGCAAGAGAAGAGAAAAGGCTCCAGTAGTACAAAGCGCTTGGCTGCCAGTCATCGATAAGACGAGTATAAAACCAATAAATTTGGGAGGATAGGAACACCAACATTTGAATTTTTAATGTTCGAAACAATGAATTGTTTCGAAAGCTCGTTAGTATAATGTGAAAAGAAAGGTAAGCGCTCACTGAATTGACGAAAAAAACCGCTTAAACTTCCTCCACGCCACGAAGGATGAATCGAATCGATACAGACCATATGTTCACCCCGACTAAGGTCCGGATAATTCCGCTTTTCTGGTCGACTCCCTCATGCGAACAACAAGTGAAGTATGGTGGGGATGTAAGAAAACATTCAATATACTTTCGGAAATAGGTCACTGCACAGGACAAGATAAATGAACTGCGAAGTCGGAAAATGGGAAGCGTCGCGGCCCCCGCAACAGCATTTCCATCCTTCCCCCCTTTTCGGAGACAATGGAAAATTCCCTTATTCCAAATGCCCCGTCCATTCCGTTGAATTGAAATTTGTGGACGTCCCATATTGACGGTATGGAGTGAGAATGATTGTCGCCCCGACAGCACGTGGGACGACAGGTCTCGCAGGCGAAATAGCTATTTGTCTGCGTCGAAACGTTTTACTCTATATATCAAGAATGCACATAAACAGATATGATTTTCCAGGTGGGGAAATTCACTTCGAAAGATACATTTGCTTTCGAGTCGAAATCTGATTCTATGTCGAATAAAATATAAATTTGAATATGAACGAAATTTTTCCATATATGAGACCTTCAACAAACTAAAAATGTATAGAGTCATTCGGGGCAACTGTGCGCACTTTTGCTTTTCAAGCCATACCCTGTTTCAAATGTTGAAGCTAGGAAAATTAAAACATATTCATAAGATAGACAATTTTCTAATCTATAAGAAAACATCAAAAAGCAAACAAACAAAAATGTTTTCTTTCCGCAAAAAAGAATTTAATAGAGAAAGTCGGAGTGCGTTCACATGCCCCGTAATGCGGGTAAGTGTGCGCACCCTCACGGGGTAAGTGAACGCAGTGCTTAGTGAACCACACAATCAAAACAAATTACAAAATAATGTCATCAAAATGTTACAATATTAGAGAAATGTTGTTTATTGTCAATACAGAAGCGCCTCTTTACAAGCAGTGCATTATTGTTCGTGCCACAATTCTTGGTGAACACAACACTTGATACATTCCCCTGTTGGTGGCTCTTCATATTTTTCTGAACAAATAGGACAATATTGATCGAGTCTTAACCAAAAAAATCAACAATGTCATAATTCATTCCTCACTGAACTAATGCCCATATAATGAATCTATGCGCACACTTACCCGCGCACACTTTCCTCAGCAAGCCAAAATTTGAATTGACGTTCTTATAGAGTTGAGCAGCTTAGAGAACCTAAAATTTTTTATTATATATTTAGATTAATATGCCCATGATCGAATAAAATATTGTTTAACACTGAGGGACTCGGAACTTGGACCTGGCAGAATGTGCAGAGATGCTAAAAATCAACAAGAAAACTAGTGAATTTGATTGATTGCAAATAAAAAGTTAAAGAAACATGGCACGGCGCATTCCTATGAAAAACTAATATGGCGATTCTGCGCCCTTGCTTCACCCAAATGAACCCCTCTTTCATACATTGCATAGTCGAGATATACGCACTGCGCACACTTACCCACTGCGCTCATTTACCCCGAATGACTCTAAAGCTTTGACAACGATCTTTTTCGTGACTGCTTATAATCATAACCAGGACCATGAAAAATAGCTTTTTATTGCCACCTTGCACACAGAGCAGTTAGACTCGAAAGA
The DNA here is from genome assembly GCF_907165205.1 of Coccinella septempunctata. Classification (NCBI taxonomy): domain Eukaryota; kingdom Metazoa; phylum Arthropoda; class Insecta; order Coleoptera; family Coccinellidae; genus Coccinella; species Coccinella septempunctata. Next base: position 27,905,915 of record NC_058194.1, read on the forward strand.
TGACCTTCGAAAAATTCCCAAAAAGTTGGGTTCAGTTGAAACTTCCTCAAGACCGAACGGTTGTGCCGAAATGGATGAAATTCTCAGATTTACTACCAGACAAGTTGCTCTTTCAGAATATGTATCACGTTTGGATCTACGATAATTTTCCTGGAAGATTATCGATTCGAAAGATGTCCTTTGAAAAATTCCCAAAAAGTTGGCTTCAGTTAAAACTTCCTCAAGATTGAACGGTTGAGGCAGGGTGGATGAAAACTGAAAATAACAATTTTTCATGGTTTTTCAACAGCCTGTATCTTTTAAACTTACCCGATTCGGAAAAAAGGTAAAGGAAGAAGTGTTTCTTTTGACCTCAAAAATCTACTGTTGAAATATTCGTACGAGTCGAAGACTCACCCTGTATATCATCTCAAAACTTGGTGGTTGATTCGAATCTCGAAAAAAGTCAATGGAGAAAGTAAAAACATACGAATTAACGTGTGAAATTTTCAGAGTTTCATCAGTTCAATTCAGCTCCGATATAAAACAGTCAATATAATCTCTTTATGAAGATCCCAACGTTTATTTTCATAAAAAATGGATTACATCCCCCACAAAAGCAATACAGACTGTTTTTATTGTTTTCTCGATGGGATATTATCTCATCCGTATCGGGGCATTTTCGTACGAATAAAATTCTTAGGGTAAATATGATGAAAGAATAAGGGATATTGAAATCTGATACTTGGAGCAGCTTTATTGCATACCCAAGCTCCGATATACACGATATGCAGAGATACTTCTGGGACCGAAAATTCGCATGGAGTTTGAGGGGAGGTATTGAATTTTTCCTGATTCGATAAGCTCGAAGCCAATACTCGTGTGGGGTATCTGTGAGAACATGGCTTGATTCTGTCGTTGATGGAAAAATAAGAGAGAAAAAGCTTAAAATTTCTTACATTTCTCCATTTTTCCATTGGTCTCTACAAATTGCTGTTTCCGTTTTCCACTTCAGGTATCTCGTTGACAATTACAGTTGCACAACTTGATGAGGGCTACGATGAAGCCTTCGAAATAAACAAGGATACTAGCAAGAGAGGAGAAAAGAATCCTTTAGTACAAAGCGCTTGGCTGCCAGTCATCGGTAGTAGGGGTATAAAACCAATCAAATTCCAGGATATGGGCACCAATTTCGTGACCAAAGCCCATCGTAGTTGTGGACGAAATGTCAGACGAAGTGCCATTGATAATTTTTTGTTCGACTGCTTGTTACATTTCCAAGTCACATTATTTCGCCCTAATTCGAAGTCCATTTGAATTTTTAATGTCATATTGAAGAAATAACGTATTTCTTCGAAACAAAGACCCCATATTTATAGGAAACCCTTTTATAAACATAATTAATCACTACGCGAAAACTCCATCATCGCACCCCCTTCGCGCCGGGGTAAAAATTCATCCCATACGCTCCCTACGGTATTACGCATTCAAAATGTGCCGCCACCTCCGCCTCCGGTTCGGCACGGCTGAAATAATGATGAGACCCGTAGAAACGTCTCCTTTCGGAATGGCATTAAACGTAAAGGCCATCAAGGGTCTCGGACGTACCCCCAACATTATAGGCTGTCATCACTTATGCATTAGTCGGCGGCCCGCTCGCAAAACGGTCCCACAGGCCTCAGATTACTGCACCCACCACGCCGACTCACCTGTTGAATCAAGAAACAAATCTGCATATAAGAGTACTCGGTATAATTTCCCATTCGAGTCGGTCTATCCGAAGATTTTATTGACTCTAAAGAGCGGCGGGGTGCGGCCGTTAAACGTTTCGCTATTCATCCTGGGGAGGGTTGTTTTGCGAGTCGAGGATCTGATTTTGCGAGCGATTTCGATGGATGCTGAGCATTCTACGCATTTGGTTTTGGTTTTTCCGAGGGCGGTCATTAGATGGTAGGTTTTTATGCCAGACCTGCCTCTCTTTTCTCTTTCTTGGACGACGCCAATTCCAGATTGATCTGAGGCCACAAACGCCGATTATTCTTCAGAATTCAGATCAGAAGATCTGCTGCAGAAACTGGTAGCAAAGGAATTGCAGGCGATTCTCCTCAACTCAGTAGGGTGCTACTCCATTCCATTCCTGTATCCCGTTACCGGGAATAAATCTACAAAAAGAAGAAAAAAAAAAAAGAAATTGCGAACAGACTTGTGATTTCTTAGGGCTAGTTGCGACTGTGTGCCCTCCTGTGACTAAAGAGACCCAACCGTGACCTGCAGATCCTTCGACACTCAGGGCATGAATAGTCACCAACCAGATCTGGCCGCCGCTGTATCCTTCTCGGTTCTCCATTGTAACTGTGTACCAAAGACCTCCACTGTGACCTCTCTAACTCTAGTTGTTCCCAGTTATGATTGGCATTAACTAATTTTAGGGATTGATGTAGTGTATCCTTGAACCGCTTATACTGGCCTCCTGATTTCCGGGCTCTCTCAGTGAATTCGCCGTATAGAGCTATTTTGGGGAGTTTTGTGTCTTGCATCCTCAGAATGTGACCGCTCTATCTGAGTCGGGCCCTCGTTACTTGAGTCTCAATTGTTGTACAACTCGCCCGTTGCAAGAATTCTGCATTCGAAACTTTGTGGAACCATCTGGGTTGCTACTGCTACTGCACCAACGGTACAAGGAAAAACTAGTTAACCCCAATCTAACAAATGTCCAATGAACAGAGTCCAAGCAAGAGCACCCACCAACAGACTCAGTTGCTTCTTCTTAAGGGCCAACAATGTTTTGACCTCAGTCTCAAAGGCCTCCCAATGATAAGCTTTCCGATATAACCTCTTTTCTCTCAAATAGGGAATACTCCTTCTGACGAAAATTTTTTTATGAAATATCTGAAACCTCACATTTTGAAATAACCATTTAAACCGTCCAAAAAAAATTGATTATTTTCAATACTTAAAGATTAAAAATGAAAATGGGTATTTAAAATGTAAAGCGTTTCGTTCCTATTGCACAAGTTGGCAACATCGACTGAAATATGCGTTGATAATAAAGGTCAACAAATACACTATCTTGATGAGATAGACAAAGATGACTATGAAGTCTGCGACGAACGAGGAAGGTCGTAAAATTTTATGGGATTTTTATGGCTCGTTGCTGTTGAAGCTCGCCAGTGAGTAGGCGCCTGTAAATCAACAGCTGTTATTTCATGAACAAGCTGATCGGACATTGTTCTTTTCACTGTCTGGTAGGTGCTGTTGCCAAATTGTTAATTAGAAAAGACGCGATTTAAATTTTAAAACCTCATATTTGAATAGTTTCCGCGGTGTATTTGAAAAATCCATGAATGAAACTCGTAATCATTCAGTTTTAACTTGCATATGCTGTGATAACCCAAATTGAGGAGAATTCCCATTAAAACCACCTTGAAAAAGTCAGGCTTAAGTTAACTATTTGTTATGAGATGTTGTGAAGTTCGACTATCTTCATTCGAAGATTGCACTCTGCCAAGAACACATCAGACGGGAGTATATGTTGAAACTATACACGATGTGTGTCGCAATCCACTGAAAATTCTACTTTAACTCACCTGTATAGAGTATCTGAGTAGTGGATAATGTTTGTTTTTCTTAGAGGCCTAGACCACCAGGAAGGCTGATCTATCAGCGGACTTGAAATGCAATCTTTTCATATTACCGATCTGTTCAAGCAGAAGGTATCAATGTTTAGATCCCTTTGATTGTACAGTATGTAATTATAATTAACAATGAAGAAACCGCGCTCAAATCTCATATGTCAAAGGATGCGGTCTTGAATTTCACATCAAAGAAACTCGACAGCCGAATGCATTGGTGAAATCCAATATTCGGTGGATTTTATTCCACTGGTACGCGTGTATTCTCTTTGATGTAGAAGATTTTTTCAAGAAAATCTACCAAACGCTTACCAACACATATTATATGATTGTTCATGCACAGCTATTAGATCGAGAAAAATAACACGAAGTAAGAGGGAAAAAAATCCATTTAATCTCCCGTGTGCTCTCTGCAAAACATTCCTGATGATTGAGCGTACAGTGTTGCTATCACTACATCAGTCAGTCATTCTTGATTAATTATTTATGGAATTGACTGAGGGATGAATGACCGCGTACTGGACGCTGCTTCGAATTCCTTCCTTCTTTTCCAAGACCAATGGCTGCATTTTCTATTATATCAAATACATATAAAGAGATTGAATGAATTCGTTCAGAGTATGGTCTGACAAAAAGTGAACAATAGGTTCACAGTGTAATCACACAGTTATGCATATAATACCGTGGGACACCTCAAACGACTCAGGAGACAAAAAATTCTGAATTCTGATTTGTTGAAATTCGATATGATGTGATGAAGAATTCAACAGTTCGGTTCACTTATGCCTCGAGAATGGAAACATTTCTGACTAGTCGATTCGGTGAGTTGAAATTGGGTTAATACTCGTGCATCAGTTTCTAATTTGAGCAACATCACACCCGTCGCTTTGACAAGTCGCGTAAACCACCTATTATAACCTCATATCACTTTGATCCTTACCCAATCGAATGTCAAGAGTTCCTTCATCGAACGCTGCAATTGGCTTTTGTGGTTTTCTGTCGTAGACGTCAGAAGAACAGAGTGTGGCAGAGCGAAAATAATACTTGAGTTTTCAAATTGGGGAAGTATTTAATGAAATAGGATTCTAGGGCAAGCTTTGATATCATTCATGAACGTTACTGCGATAATTTCAGTTGAATCAGATAAGTTGTAGGGTACCTAGTTTCTAAATAATTTCAAGCTGGTTCATATGATTTTTGTGATGCTTTATTGAAACAGTGTTTTTGCTTTTTGGTTTGAGCACCTCGCAAAAAATTGATGATCAGTTGATGAAACTTTGTTGAGCTATAATTCTAAATAGAAATGTTTGTGTGTGTTACCTTGACACTTGAAGAATTTGAAAAAATGTCGACGTTAATAGCATTTTCATCCAGGTGAAAGTTGCAAAATGGCGAATGCTATGGTCACAAATTTCTACTTATCTTGATCTGAAAGTAAACTTCCAATGGTTCATATGTACCAAAATAATTTTCATCATAAGGTAATAGGAACATGTTTGTTCAGTTTTTAAGGGAAGAACTGAATAAAGAGAGACATTTTCAACAGAGAAATGCTTTTTCAATAAGAGTTAGTCTTAAGCTCATCATCCATATTTCCACATATTTGTGGATATGTTAATCACCGCAGAAAAAAGGAATTTTGAGCAAAAGTAAAGTTCTGACGTAACTTATATCGACGTCAACTAAAATCTTAGGGACTACCAACCGGAAGAAACAAAACACTAATGCTGAAAGAGTTATTAAGGAGAAAAGCTCGGAACTCTTCAATTGGAAGTGAAAACTTCCGGGTTCAAGAGCCGAATAACTTATTCATTCAACATAAACAAGAAAGGAAAAAATTGTCGTACGAATTTTCCCCGCAATTCCGAACGAACGCCATATATACCTACATTTCCCCCACTTAGCGACCTTGTCTCAAGCAGTAATATCATTTCTCATGAGACGAACCGAAACCCTGTTACAACTCCGAAAAGTATTCTCAAATGAGGACAGCACGTCAGCTTCCTGCAGGCAGAAAAATGAAATTTCCCCCGAACCGTCTTCTCTCTACAAATCAGATGTAGAACTTCTCCCCCCTGTCCTCCTCGCCGAGTTTCTTTCATTCCGCTGATAAAGTCGCAGTCGTAACCTGGATCCCGGAACATCATTTCTCGTCGAGAGGGATGTGTTTTATGGGGGGATTGTTTTAATGGACGGGTTTCGTTAAGCTCTCAAATCAAATTTCGACGCTTCCAGTAAACGGGAAATAAGGAAATCGAAGGGACCGGGCTTCCAATCTTGTATTTATAGATTTGCACTCTCTCGTTCTGACCTGTTGAGTTGGAAAAAAAGGCTTCGATCCGAAGACGTGCAAAATGTTTATCGGCCGCTCTCAGTTCGACTGGAATACACTATAAATTCGCTGGAAAGCCTCTTGTGCTCTACTCAGCTGGAGGGGAAGACAGGGCTTTCGACTTGGGGATAACGTGGTTCTTTTGTGCCTAATTATTACCTTGAAGCGTCAATGCTAGGTAGAAATCCGTGATCTACAATTGTAGGGGATTGGCAGTGGTAAATCAGTGAAATATTAGATCAAATGTATACTTTTCATATGGATATCCCCCTTCTAAAATTTCTATTCAAAACATTTTCATCCCTCTCTGTATTCCTTTGTTCGCTGTATGATCCGTCTCTCACAATCTTTTCATCTTTTTTTATTTAGGGTTTCCTTTCAAGCTTTAATATGTTGCTCATCTAATTTTATGCCCATACCCTCACATTACTCATCCTTACAATTATTTCCTGGCCTTACTTAAGGCTACTTCCTCGTATACTTTGGTAAGAGTTTGGTAGAGTAGATAACCCTGGCTTAGCCCCTTGTCCGTTTTGTATGGTTTTGAAAACATCAGTCAGAAAGAATCAGACGATTATGTCCTGAAAGTAACATTCCTTAAGAGATGCGTTATTCTCTCATTGTACAGCACTGTAAATTAACGTATTCCGAATAGATCATTAGATGCTTAATGAGGTGACAATGCCCTATAAGAAATCCAGGATTCGTAGCATATTCTTGTCACAAGCCAGATGCATCATAGACCTCGCGGTGTTGAGTAAGTGGCGTTTGTGCTCCCTTTGAGGCAAGTGTATTGACTTGTTTCTTTTGATTCCAAAGTGACCTGGAACCCATACTGAAGAGACCTTGTTGATCTTGCATATTCCATTGAATCTCCTTCGACACTCTCATGTCAGCTTTAGTTCGATGACATATGAGTTCAGTGTTCTGATAGGGACTATCAGAAAACCAAGTGTTCACCATTTGATGGTATTTCTTTTGGAGATTTTAGAGGTGGATTTCCTTTCCCAACCTTCCTTTCTTTTCAGCATCCTAGGGAATGTTTTCTCGACGCTGGTTTACTTACATGCGATTTAAAAGTCATAGGATGCGTTTCAATTCATTTCCAGAAATGATATACTAAAAACCATATACTAAAACCCCATACGCCGGCATCGCCTGAAGCTACCATCTTGCCTTAAAAGTGGAATAACAACAAGACGGAAAAGAATGAAACTGTGCCGTTCGATCGACTCCTGCCTAGTCTGCATGAAACTAAAATATCAGAGGCACAACCTTTCGGATTACTCTCATATTACCTCCTTCTTTTCGTGCCGCTCCAGATCTGGCGCTTCGTCCTGACCTGTTGAGCGAGAAAGAAGCGGGTAATCTCCAGACATGAAAAATGGTTATCAGTCTCTTTCAATTTACCCTGAATACCCAATAAGATTCGAGCGGCTATTCATGTAGTAACAACGCTCGTTCCTTTTTATCCCCGCCGTGAAATCTGAGCCGAACGAAGCCTTTCTCGACGGTACATATTGATTAGGTTTTTTGCGACTCCGGCAAAATTGAATAATCTCGCCGGATCTCTGTGTCAGATCGTGAAAGACTTTCATTATCTCTCGAATCAGTGTCGGGACTTGCAGTCATTAAGTCCTGCATCCACTGGAAAAGGGGCATTGATGCTTTCGGACTTTTCGTGCATTTTACTGGACAGAAAGGGACAGCAGCAGTTTCCAAAACTTATCATGTTACTAGAAGTTCTCCATTGGGTTATATCGAGGCAATGGGTTGTTTCCAAGTTTCTTCGATATCATCTGAATAGTTTTTTGTTCGTGGTTGTATCCACCAGCTGCACCCTGCGTCTTTCATCCTGAATCTGTGTACATTCAGACTTGTTCTTGGTTGTCTTGCTGCTATCTTCTACTTAGTTTCCCTGTGGTTGTGTCTCTTTCATTTTTTATTATTATAGGTCAATTTTTCCCCTCTGTTTTTTTTCCAATCTTTCTCTCAGCTTGGTCCCAAATCTTCGTAGTTTACCCTTGTTCTTATACCATGTTTTCATGGCCTTCCATTCTTCCATAGTTCTTTTTTGTCAGTTCTATTATGTGTACTCTGATTGTTATGGTTTCTGCCATCTGTCTGATCTTTTCGTTTCATATATACCACTCTACGTTTAGGGTTTTCCTAAGAGTTATGTTTTGTATATTTTGAAGTTTTTGAGTTGATTCTTATATATTATTTCGTGTTATAGTCTGACTTTCAGTTCTTGGTTTAGTTTGCTCTTGCTCTTCTTTCTATGTGTTCATTCATGACTAGGTTTTTATCATTGTTGTTTTTAGATATTTGACTTCATTTTGCCATTCCATTTCCAATTCATCTTCAGATGTTATTTCTTGTTTTTATATCAGCTATTCGACTTTTGCTTCTATTGATTTCTATTCTAGCTCATGAATTACCCCCCTGTGGTATTATATCCAGTTTTCAAGACGATAAGACTGGAAGGAGAAGTCTAGCTCTTTGATCAAATGTAAAACCAACCAAACTTCAAACGACCTAAGTTATGGAAAACCTTAGAGTCATTCGGGGTAACTGAGCGCAGTGGGTAAGTGTGCGCAGTGCGTATATCTCGACTATGCAATGTATGAAAGAGGGGTTCATTTGGGTGAAGCAAGGGCGCAGAATCGCCATATTAGTTTTTCATAGTAGTGCGCCGTGCTACGTTTCTTTAACTTTTTATTTGCAGTCAATCAAATTCACTAGTTTCCTTGTTAATTTTTAGCATCTCTGCACTTGCTGCCAGGTCCAAGTTCCTAGTCCCTCAGTGTTAAACAATATTTTATTCGATCACGGGCATATTAATCTAAATATATAATAAAAAAATTTAGGTTATCTTAGCTGCTCAACTCTATAAGAACGTCAATTCAAATTTTGGCTTACTGGGGAAAGTGTGCGCGGGTAAGTGTGCGCATAGATTCATTATATGGGCATTAGTTCAGTAAGGAATAAATTATGACATTGTTGATTTTCTTGGTTAAGACTAGATCAATATTGTCCTATTTGTTCAGAAAAATATGAAGAGCCACCAACAGGGAAATGTATCAAGTATTGTGTTCACCAAGACTTGTGGCACGAACAATAATGTACTGCTTGTAAAAAGGCGCTTCTGTATTGACAATAAACAGCATTTCTCTAATATTGTAACATTTTGATGACATTATTTTGTAATTTGTTTTGATTGTGTGATTCACTAAGCACTGCGTTCACTTACCCCGTGAGGGTGCGCACACTTACCCGCAATAAGGGGCATGTGAACGCACTCCGACTTTCTCTATTAAATTCTTTTTTGCGGAAAGAAAACGTTTTTGTTTGTTTGCTTTTTGATATTTTCTTATAGATTAGAAAATTCTCTATCTTATGAATATGTTTTAATTTTCCTAGCTTCAACATTTGAAACAGGGTATGACTTGAAAGGCAAAAGTGCGCACAGTTGCCCCGAATGACTCTATAGGTCATCAGCAGGGCAGTTCCTAAAGGTCCATATCATAAAATATCAGATTTTGTTGAAATCAACCGCTGGACTGACTTTTTAGTCCTATCCTCTTGAATTAATGAAAAAAGCTTCCATCTAAAAATTCGACCTGCCCTTCGCGCACTTCCGTCAGCGTCATCAACTTTGCCAACCTAATCACAGAGGAAACATAATTATTTCAAATCCCAACATCCTGGGGCGTCCTCAGACTGCGCAACCTCTTCGGATCCAATCAGAGTGAGCGTTTAAAGTGGAACATTACCCGGGCGCTCATATAATAAAAAGTTTATATCCAAAATATCGTCAGGAGCGACGCTAAAGCCTTTAATTAAGTAACGAACTTCGTCAGCGCGAAAGGTCCTGCCGCCGCCGCCGTCCGGCATTTCAAAGGGACGGGCGTCCTTTTTTCGCTTCCTCAAATACAAAGGGACAGATAGCAGTGTCGGTGAGTGACTGTGTGGGTCCGATAATAATGTAACTGAGTTACGTAAAAAGTAGCTGAACGTAGAGGAGCGCGCTGCACTAACTGCATTAGTTAGGACAGTACACTTCCGGTTAATAGGTTGCTTTCAGCGGACGCTGTTCGGTAATGGATTTTATTGTGCCGAATTATCCGCAAGAGACCGGGCTATATTTTGAATGTCACCGGGCACATGTCCGTTCTGTTCCGCATGAATTGTGGTTTTCGTGTTTGAACTCGACGTCGAACTTTTCACAATTTCTGCGAAATGCTAACGGTGATTTGGGACGTCCGCTCGGCCACACAGCCACGCTTTGAGTGTTTGCTGAACTCGAGGAGAGGTCGAGCCTTTCAGACGGTCCCCGGAAAATGTCCTTTCATATATAAGTAACGACGAATCTGAGGAGCAACTTCGGTTAGAGGCAATTTACTCGATAATGAAGCTTACGATTCGAAATGGAAAAGGATATTTCTTTCGGATTCTTTTCTTCCGTGTCGATTCTCATGGGGACAGACGTGGAGACTCTCACGATTTGAGTTTAATTTTTCAGGTATTGTGAGAGGATTTTTGTGCTTCATCGAAATAATACAGAAATCAAATTCCTCAGACTGGCTGAAGACTCCGCACCTTTCGTTGTACAGAAGTTTATTTCGAAGTAGAACATCTGAAGAACAAGTAGCATTTTGTCACTTGGCTATCACTCTAGAAGGACAATAAGGACATACACTTCTTGAAGGCTTTAAGGCTGCGCTATGCTGAACAGACATCAAATTGCATTTCATGATTGTGATGTGTCAGAACTGCATATTTGTATCATTTTCTCTTCAGTCTGTATTTCGTTTTCAATAAGACCAAACATTTCTGCTTAATGAAATCGAGTTTCATTCGACTTGGAATGCTTTATTCAGGTCGAAGATAATTGAAAGTGGGCGAAATTACCATTCTTACTAAAACCTAAACCTGCTTCTCCACTGGGTCTCTTAATCGGTTAATTTCTTCTCGCACACTATCGTTCTGGGGTTCATGAGTTTATCCTCAGTTTGGATACCATATTTCGTGGAATTGTTTCAATAAGAAGAATTTATTCAGATGCATACCACCCGCCGGTATAAATATCAAAAAATGTTACGATCTTAATTGAACTGAATTTGCCATAGTTTCGGTATCATTTGACCTCGTCAGAGCAACACAGCTCCTTCCCTTACGGAAAAGCGCTTGAAATTGATGGACCCTAATAAAATACTGATTGTAGCTTCTGAGTATTATAGGGTAGAACTCAATTCAGATCGTGTCACTTACTGATATTCATTTAGGCGGGTGTTATGATTCAAATTATTGTATACATTGCCTGCCTGTGGAGGCGTTATCATTCTTTCATTATCTTACCGCTGGCGTTTATTCTGCCTTGAACTGAACATGTTCCCACCTTCTCATTTCTTACACGCATGTTGTCTGCAATAAGCAGGCCAGCGTTAAAGGAAATGTGGGACATATTATGCCATTGTCTTAGCCTGGGTTTCGATCTGGAGGGGGGATTAAACCGGATATCGTTTCATACTGGATGGCGCTCGAGAACTACTCGATATTACTCAAAAGGTACTACCGGACTTTCAATTCCAAGTGCTTTTCCTTCGGAGAAGGAGCTGTGTTGCTCTGACGAGGTCAAATGGGACCGAATCTGCATCTGCTCTTCTTCCTTGGAACGTTGTACATTTAGTAGTTGTCCCAATTTGAATTGGGCAACTGAATTGAAAGATACATTGGTATTTATTCACTAGCATTCTACAATAATATCACCCGAACTAAACACGCCTTTAAGTAGCCTTAGTATTGTAAAAAACATGAGAACCGTTTCGATGAAACTATAATGCTTCGAAAGTATGTCAGATTGATCAAAACGATATTTCCTCGAACTGAGCAAGATCATTTTGTGCCAACCGAGCAATTTTATGAGATATCGAAGAAAATATAATGTTTCCACCTGCTTATCGGGGTTTATCACTAGGCTGGCGCAGGAGTTCTTCGGCTATAAAATGCCTGTTTACGTTCGCAGAAAAAAGCACTAAAGGAAACCCATAACTCACGATAGGACATAAAACTATATGGAACTCAAGAAAGTATAACTTAAACTGCCTTCAATATATCTATCAAGTCGATTAGAGATATTAATCTAATGAAGCTTTCACACCTTCACTCTAGAAGGTATAATATACAAGGTGTTTCATGAACATTGCAAACAAATTGAGGATATTGATGGCTTGAGATATTTAAACCATTTCGGAAGAAGTGGATACCTCCACGCTTGTTGTGAACCTCCAAGAAGTTCCAGATGATTGTTCTCCACGAAAAACATTTTCTCCTGGACAAAAAACATCCTGGAAACTGTAACGAGCGGAGACAGGTGAGATTGGCGGGTACCGCAAGGCCAAATTAATATCCGAGATATGCCTCGGATGCTTCTTCTGACCCTCAACAAGCCACCTCCACCATTCGGGGCATTATTAATGTAGTCTTAGTCAAAGGAAACTCAAACTCCAAGTTTTCTCATCCGGTCTGTTATAAAATCAGGCCGCTATTAGAGTTAATTATAATATACATCTATTATGACGACAGTTCATGAAGTTTCCCGACGAAGTTGGGGCAGGATGCTTTATCACATCGGTGATGATGGAAGGCTGTCGTCCCGCTCACGGAGGGTTTAGCACGCACATACAGAGGCGTTCCACAGATTCCTGACGACACCGAACGGTGGTGCCTGTACTGGTCTGGCATTACGAGGCACGTCGAAAATTTGATGAAATGATATTCGCTTCGACGACTGTTCTGTACGCGTCGCGTCTAATTGAAGTCGTTTGGTGGTGTCTTCTGGGAGAATCGATGGCTGCAAAGTTGGCCCAGCACTTTTCGATTTATCGACAATTTGTTTTTGTGCTGAATTCTGCAACCCTCGTCCTGCTTTGTGTCATTTTCTCCATACGGTTCCCAAGATACGAGGATGTATTGATATCTAGTTAGCCTAGACCAGTTCCATGCATAAAAAAAATATTGCCTTAATTCCCTTTGTGATCAATGTCCTTCGTATGCGACCGTGAAAAATTGGACTGCAAGTTTCAAAAAAGGTAAATTTTCCATTGATGATGATGACCGATCGGGAAGGCCAGTTTCTGTGTCAGTCCCCGAAAATATCGATGCAGTTCATGACATGATTTCATCAGACCGTCGAATTCGGCTAAAACGGATATCTGAAATACTGAATATTTCATACGAACGCGTTTATCATATAGTTCACGTCAATTTGGACATGAGAAAAATTGCTGCAAAATGGATCCCCAAATGTTCGAATGTTGACCAAAAGCGTGCAAGGATAGAAGCATCGCGATCGATCTGTGCTCGATTTGTAAACGATGTAGACTTCTTAAACCGAATTGTTAGTATGGATGAGAAGTGGGTACATTTCTACTATCCAGAAACAAAGCAACAATCGATGGAATGGCGACACTCTGGTTCTACAAGACCTAAGAAGTTTCGTGTCCAAGTGAATTTCTGGATAAGGGTAGAACAATAACCGGAGATTACTATTCGACATTACTGACCACTCTACGGGAAAAAATTAAAGAGAAAAGACGCGGAAAGCTATCCAAAGGTGTCTTGTTTTTGCAGGACAATGAGAGATTTGTGTGCAGGGGGCACACAAATCTCATGTTGCCATGCAAAAAATTCGTGATTTAGGGTTTGAATTACTAGAAAACCCCCTTATTCACTAGATTTGGCTCTTTCCGACTATCATCTCTTTCCTCAACTGAAAAAAAGTTTTTTTTATAAATATATAAAATTCTCTATAAAAGTGAAGGAGTTAAACGTGGAAATTCCTCATTTTTTATCGTTACCGTTTTTCTCAAGGTTTTACAGTTAGAGTGGGAAGGGAGTCTTACTTGCATCAATGTGGGACTGGATTCATACGAGTGACGATAGCAGTAGTCTTGATGAAGTTTCGATGATGAGCAATATTTCGTTTCCATTACAGCGAACTTAAGTCAAGATCAGATCAGCGCTCAATCGTTCTGATGTGACTAAAAGCTGAAGGCTGCTTCCTTTGTAACTTACCTGAAAAGAAAAATTATCATTAGCATATGCACTCTGCTTACAGGAAGACGAAACAATTGAGCATATCCTCTGTGACTGCCCGGCGGCAGACAGGGTCAGACTCGGAGTTTTCGGCTCTCCGAAGATGATCCTAGAGGAACACAAGAATCACTCCCCCTCCGACATCATCTCCTTTTTGGGTAGGATGGGACCAGAGGGAGAGATTTAGCTCTTTGAGCATGCTTGTGTGCTACAATAGACCGTTGGTCGCGGTGGCAGGTTTGGGTTAGTCCGTCCAACACACCCAGCAATCAGTCATCATCATCAGTCATGCGCTCAGAATATACAAGCACCTTTGATAAAAAAAATGACCGGACAATTCTTATTTAAATGAACCTCTGTCAACAGATTTATGGACTTGGCAGACCTTCAACTTACATATACATATTGCAAATTCGAGATAAGTTAAAGAATATGCGAAGGTATATGTTTGAAAGAAAACTTCTTTGTGTTAATGGCAGTATTCTATTGAATTTTAAAAAATATGATTGTCTCTTCTTCATTGTGTCACCCTGTATGGTTCGATTCATTACGGGGAGGTAATCTGGATCGACCCGCGAAAATCCTACGAACCGTTGCTGATAAGCAACAGCCCCATCTCTGGCTTTGTTGTACTCGAATTTATGATCATTTCCTAGTCACTTGTCCCTACTTAGACGATGTTCACCAGCAGAATCCTCCGGTAAACCGTATTAGAACTATTGAAACTCCCATAAATTAATCCAAAGATTTCATCTTGAATGTGGTAAGTTCGCCCAGCGGGATCTGAAGTTTGAGCAGTCTTTGAATAGGACCGACGTGGGATTTGCGAAGTTGGGTTCGAATCAATTCACTTATGCAGACGTCGGTATGTGACGGAGTTGCGAAATTCTGGTGCCGTTTAGCAGTGAAAAAGTTTCCTTGATTCGGGCCCGCGATATTCTGATCTACTGATACGGAATTTTCCGAGCGATTTATGTTGATGTGTCTCGATTTCCACGCGATATGCAGTCTGTCACATCGGAAGGGTTCGATGAAAGTTTACTTTTGCGACGACACCGCCCGATTTTTATAGCTTGCATCGAAAATGGGGTGATTTCAGTCAGTCAAGTAAGAAAGAGAACCCCAAAGTTAGTCAACAATGTTGAACCTGAGATGGCAACAGCTCCACGTGCCTCTGTTCGGGTTTTTTTCAACTGTCTCAACTAGGGGTCTCCAAGTTTTTGAAAGTTTCACGATATTCTCTTCATTTCAAGACAAGTTATTTTCTTGACCAGAAATCTTGAAATAGCTTGAATATTAATGGAAACAACAGTTCAGGAGGAATTGTCGTCCAGTGATGTGGGTTAGTCGCGAACTAACATAGGAGGTTCCGGTGAAGTCTACTGTTATAGGAGTCTGCAGAGAAAGTGAGGTTTGGTTCGGTCTTTGCGTGACAGGTGGCGCATCGTGATGAGAATATCTCAAAACGACGCCCTGATATCGCTTAAGACTACCATCCTCCGTTCGGAAGATTCAGTGTTATACCAAAGAGTATCAATATCAAGAGTTGATACTCTTTGGATATACTGTACTAACGAGTCAAAATGATCCTGAAACCGGTCTACTGTTACACTTGAATGTTTCGACTTCTCTAGGACCTCCTTTTTAGTTCGTGACTAACCCATATTATTCTTTCGACAGTACGCCTTCTCTTTGTATTGAATTATCTCGAAGTGAAGACAAAAGACGAGATATTTCAAGATTTCTGGTCAAGAAAATAAGAAATATGTTGCTGCTTTTTTTTTTACTGCCGCTTTCGCAGCTACGGTGTCAAGATTCATCATTTTCACTCGCATTAGTCGAAGTCACTTTTGTTTCACTGCTCATTTTATATTTTTACTAAAACTTACCTTTCTCTCTATTGCTCGAGTCAAAAGCGGAGGTTCTCTCAATGTCTATGTCAATGTCCATGTCAATGTCACTCATGATAAAATAGGACTGCCACTTTGTGACAATAAAGAGAAGGAATAAGAAGGAGTTGCAATTCAGTTCAAAGCCGATTGGAAGTGCTATGACGTATAGAAGGTGGCAAAGTCAAGTTCAATTGACAGAACTGTGCCTATTAGCAAAGTCTTATCAATAGATAATAGTAATAGGTAAAAGTCAGAAGAAGAATAAATATCGACCAACAGATTGTCGTATTAGCACGAAAACGCAATGGAAAAATCGTTGGGGAATCACCATATACGGTGTCACTGGTTAATCGAGATTTAATTTGTTGACTTTTTCTCAAGACAAGACGAAGGGGTTTGTCATCAAGACAAGAATTCTTGTCTTGTCTTGTCGTCCCCTAGTCTCAACCAATTCATCGATAACCTAATTAATTTTTCATTTCCAATGAAGCCTGTTTTCTGATTTCTCTAGATATGTCATTCTCAGAATATGAGAATGAGGAGTAGCCAAAAATCAGAAATTTTTCTCATTGAGACACCGATTGATTCTCAAAAAATTGTTTAAAAAGGCGAATTCTGAGACTCTTATGTTTCGATGAATGTTTAACAGAAGTACGTTGTTATGGAGAGTAGAGAGAAGGAGAACGATCGCCGTACTAAAAATGTGTCTCCAAAAACGGGGAAAATAGGTGTCGCTGCGATTACAGCGGGTATCGATAAGGAGTGGGGATTCAAGCGTCAATTACTCAATTTGAAATGAACAGCCTTCATTTTATTTAAGGTTATGTGTCATCGTGGTTTTTCTGATGATTTTTCAAATACCTTTCTTCAAATCTATATTGAATATGAGTTCTCTGAATTATATGCAATAAAATGCAAGTCGAAATCAATGAAATTCAAAAGAAATCACTGATCAAAAAAATTGTACCTACTTTTGTTTATCATTGTTTATTGAAAGCAGCTATGTTAGTTGGTTTACTAATCTTCAAAATTATATAAATCCGTAGTGAGGAGCAGTACACATCAAGACAACAAAAGGTAGCAGTCTCAGATTTATCACTTAGGTATTAGAGTAGATTCTTTTGCCAAATACTCAGCTGAGAACCGATATAAACCATATATTATGTTATGCCAACAAAATTCTTCAAGAATATTTACTTCTGAACCATGTAGTTTTATTGGTTAAATATTCTTATTCAGAAGAGTCAACTTCTCACGAGGGATGACAATTTCGATTTCGTTTATAATGAATCCATCATCTTTTTTATATCTTCATCGCAAAAGTGCTCTTGACACACAATTTGATTGGGAGTTGATTCTTGAGATAAGGTTTTTTCCAATTTTCTCTCAAAAATGCTCTCGGAAATTTTATCTCTTCTCCTTTTCTTTCCGATGCCAAAACACTCTTATACTAGCGCACGCTTCAACATTTCACCATGGTCATATGTTGTTCTCTCATCAAAAATCGACAATAATAATATTCCTATCATCTGTCACCAGGGAAACAGTTCACTCAGCCAACGAGCCAACTACAATTTGATTTGTGTAAACAAAATTTCGCACTCTCGTGATGGCCAGCGCGACTGTTGGCAAAAACATGAACTACTACTATTGGTACATATTTTAGGGGACGAAAAATCTGTGGTCTCAAAGCAGCGATCGTTCTCCTTCTCTCTACTCTCCATATACGTTGTAAAGAAGGAATGATCAGCATAGCTGATGATTCGATGAATGGTCCAATAGACATTTTGAACAAGATGGAGCCAGAGCACACACAGCTGTAAAACTCATAATTGGAGTTTCCTTAATTATACTCTTATTCAGTTTTCTATATTCTAACAGTGGAAGGTCATGGACAACTAATAAAAACTGAAGAGTATATTCTTGAGACTGTGCCATTAGATATATAACTTATTATCAAGAATGAATCAGTCACTAATGAGGGGCACAAAAAACGTATATTTCCTTGAAGTAAGAGTAATTGCACCCGAAATTTAATATTCGCTGGAGAGCGGATAGTGGTAGGGGAAAACATAAAGGCGCTAGTTTATAAATTGTAGTACCAATTAAAATGGGTGGATATTTTATCACGACTATAAAGTAATTTTGCCTTCACACTCTACCAGCAATTTATCTCGCTTGATTAGTTTTTCTCAGATTAATTGCTCCAATTGTTTTTCTCATTTTACCTCTGCATATCCGTCTTGGCCGAATTTCACTCTGAAAGTTTTAATAGCGCTGTCTTGGGAAGGAGTAATTTTACTTTGTGGGTTATTCGTCGGACTTCAAAAAAGTACTGTTCCGAAGTTTGAAGAAGACGACCAGATACTCATGATTTCAACGTCAAAAGTATGTCGTGACTTCGTTTTTTGATAATAAAAAGTTGAAAAGTTACATGAAATACGACGAAACCTGGTTGAACTCTATCTATATCAAGGTTATAAAAAAGAGAAGCATTCACGCAGCACTAAATTCGACATACCCAGGAAAGTGCAAAATACTTCCAAGAAGAAGACATATAACTACTTCTATGGTGCCTGAAGTCATCTTCCTAATTTGGTTGAAAGGTAGTATGGTAAATATAGTGCTCTCGGATTCTCTTTCAAATCAAAATCGTGCGAATCCATTTCGATAACCAATAAGGAATAACAAAACTGGAGCAACCGGAAACCATTTCTGTTTACCATATTATTCGATATACCCTCACTTCCAATTATCCACTATTGCGGATTCATCGAATCCATGCCGCACCACTCTATTCGCTCGTGTATATTATATGCAGGATAAACTTTCGAAACTAGGAGTTCGATCCAAGAAAACTTAGATAACACCGACCTGCAAGTTAGCAGCTCAAAATCGAGTTACCTCTTCAGTTTACCCATCCAAGGAAAACAAATATTAACCGCAAAATTTATGTGAATAAACAATTACTCGGGAAGGCACCGTGGAGTTTAATATAGGGTATTTCATGTCTGGTGGAGCTCGGGAACAACATCAACATTTCTAGTGATATCGAACGTCGTCACGGCAATCAGAGTGTAACACATGAATATTCGAGTCTGATTTGAATAGTTGCCTGTGTTCTGAAGACAGAATCATTGGCATCTTATTTGAATTGTCAACATAAATGAAAAGGTTATAGTGAAATGATGTCATACGTCACTTGTCACTTGATTGTACCTGGTCTGGCACATATATGGCAACATTGTTGACGGACACGTGGTTTCTTTCGTGATAGTACCTACTGGCGTTCGGGCAGTCAGAATTTAATTCATGAGTGTTAGTTTAGACGTTACGTTCATTTCAGTGGCACCAGTTTTATTTTTCAAGGCAATGAGTAGAAAGCAATTTCGTGAATAAAAACTGAGTCAGTGGCTTCTTTTGATTGTGATAAATAGAGGTCATATTATAACCAACACTATTTATAGTGAAAATTCCCTCTGAAAACTTCATCTCTCCAAAACCTCATTTCCAGGTTGAAAGTTATAATAACTGATAAAATTCGAAAGGGATCTCTACGTCCTCGATTCAGATTGAAGCTTTGGCTAAGCCACCCCAAATTTCCATATCGCCTAAGTGTTCCATGAAAAAATTGGATTCAGCCCGAACCATTATATTATCAGCGCCTTACTGATGAGA
The DNA here is from genome assembly GCF_907165205.1 of Coccinella septempunctata. Classification (NCBI taxonomy): domain Eukaryota; kingdom Metazoa; phylum Arthropoda; class Insecta; order Coleoptera; family Coccinellidae; genus Coccinella; species Coccinella septempunctata. The sequence goes on from NC_058194.1 coordinate 27,925,528, forward strand.
TCATTTGTGTGGTCAGGCTTTCAGGCCACCGTCCCTTTTCCGATCGATAGGTAACATCTTAATCTGCATGGTAATGGAAGCGTTTGTTTGTACGGTCTTAACGATGGTATGTTTATTCACCGAGCGACCTGGGCACGATTCGCCAAAGGCCCGACTGCCATCCTTCGTTATATACGCTGACGTAAAGAGGGAACTCCCTGCACACACACTCGTAAAAGGACAGGAGAGCGATCATGACAAATACAATCGAATATTAACTAGCTTCATCGTGGATTGTTTGTCGAAAGTATGAAAACTGTCCAATATATTCAAACTTATTAGAGAGTTCGAAAAATAGGTTACAGCTCATCTAAACCATAGTATCTGTAATATTCATTAATGTTGTTTACTTTCCGAGGTGTAATTGTATCTTCTATGAATTTCCACATGAAAAAATTTCTCGAAAAGTATCGCCATTGGCTACAATGCGTAACCTGGTGAAATTGAAAAGGGACGTTCTTTAACTGTTGCAATCTTTTCGATGAAAGTTGAAACTATTGTAATATTCGTAACATCTACTTAGAATCATTCGGGCAACTGTGCGCACTTTTACCTTTCAAGCCCTACCCTGTTTCAAATGTTGAAGTTAGGAAAATTAAAGCATATTCATAAGATAGAGAATTTTCTTATCTATAAAGAAACATCAAAAAGCCAACAAACAAAAACGTTTTCTTTCCGCAAAAAGAAATTTAATAGAGAAAGTCGGAGTGCGTGCACATGCCCCGTATTGCGGGTAAGTGTGCGCACCCTCACGGGGTAAGTGAACGCAGTGCTTAGTGAACCACACAATCAAAACAAATTACAAAATCATGTCATCAAAATGTTACAATATTAGAGAAATGCTGTTTATTGTCAATACAGAAGCGCCTTTTTACAAGCAGTGCATTATTCTTCGTGCCACAATTCTTGGTGAACACAACACTTGATACATTCCCCTGTTGGTGGCTCTTCATATTTTTCTGAACAAATAGGACAATATTGATCGAATCCAAGAAAATCCACAATCTCATAATTTATTCCTCACTGAGCTAATGCCCATATAATGAATCTATGCGCACACTTACCCGCGCACACTTTCCCCAGTAAGCCAAAATTTGAATTGACGTTCTTATAGAGTTGAGCAGCTAAGAGAACCTAAATTTTTTTTTATATATTTAGATTAATATGCCCATGATCGAATAAAATATTGTTTAACACTGAGGGACTCGGAACTTGGACCTGGCAGAATGTGCAGAGATGCTAAAAATTAACAAGAAAACTAGTGAATTTGATTGATTGCAAATAAAAAGTTAATGAAACGTTGCACGGCGCACTCCTATGAAAAACTAATATGGCGATTCTGCGCCCTTGCTTCACCCAAATGAACCCCTCTTTTATACAGTGCATAGTCGAGATATACGCACTGCGCACACTTACCCACTCTGCTCAGTTACCCCGAATGACACGTTCAAGTGCTGTGGCAATACCCCACATTCTGGTAGTCTTTCCCCCTTTATGCCTTACAGGGATGGCGAGAAAGTCAAGTGATATAAACTCCTCTTAATCCAGAATTGATACTGAATAAGACCAGAGGAGTTGCATAGCTCATTATGGCACATACGGACAACATGAAAAAAAAATTTGTTCCCTGTAGTTTTTTGCAGTTAATTCAGCACTAAGTGTCATCAGGACCATATTTTGCATAAGTGTGACACGTGAACATAATCCTCTTAACATAGTTTCTAGAAATATTGAAAATTTGATTCAAGTGCCAAAAGTGAGTAATTTCTCGAGTATCCATTGTAATTTTCGGGTAGTGTAATTACAGGGCTTCAAAACATGCGTTCCAAATCTTCGGAAGTCGATTAAACCCAATACAAACAGCCGTGTTTATCATCCGAATCGTATAAGTTAATATCCGCCCGACGAGCAATACAGAAATTCATCAATTATCCAGCCTACCCCTGAAACGTGCCCAAATATTGACCGAATCGCGGGCTAGTCCAAAAAAAAAAAAAAATACACGCGATCGAACGGAAACGGGAGAACTGCGGCGCGAGCGAGAGGCGAAACCGTTTTCAATTTAAGGTTAAAATAAACAAATTGGCAAATTTTCCATAAAACGCAATATTCGTTCTGTCCGATCCACTCGAGATTTTCGCCCTCGCTCTCTGTTCGAATTTGAATCTGAATGCGAGATCCTCGGATCCATTCGGAGGGGAATGCGAGGCATCCGTGCCAATATTAACATTGAACGTTGTCGGCCGAGCGCTCGCGATCGAATGTGTGGTTCCGCTCGCACGGGTTTATTCGAGTAATCGAATTCTATTAGCCTTCCGACACCCGAGTTTGGCTCGAGAGTCGCTCGGGTTCAACTGGAACGTTGGATTACCGTCAATTTCGAAATTATTCATTCATATGAAACACCCTGTATATCTTTTAAGGATGACAATACCAAAAAGGAACTAAGTATCTCTCAAAATCCAAATCAAATAAATACACACCCGCAAAATTAGGGAAACGTACGAAATCTAAATAGAGTTTTTCTTAAATCCTTCGGCCGATTTCAGCAATTTTCTTTATTATGTCTTGATTCTTCAGGAACATAATTATTTTTTTCGGATTCCGACTTTGGTACTTTCATTTCTCGTTATACAGGGGTGAGACTTTGACTGGTACAAATATTTCAACAGTAGATTCTTGAGGTTCAACGAAACACTTTTTTCCTATACCATTTTCTCCGATTCGGCCCTGATAAAAAGATACGGCCATTTTAAGTATTCATAATGGGCTGTGCCATCAACTAGTAATATTACGAGGATGTATTGAAAAATTCTTAGCCTACTATAGAACCAAACAAAATTTCAATGTCAAAATATTTTATTACTCAACATATTCTCCTCTTAATTGGATACATTTATTACAGCGAACCTGCAACGCACGGAGGGGTAAATGACAAGTCTAGTCGGCCAAAAATATTTAAAAACCATTTTATGTTGGTTCAAGACTGTTGATTACGAAAAAAATATCATAAAAAATCTAGGACCTCTGGTATCAATTTTGCGAATAATAAACAATGAACAAACATAAAGAACTACTCAACACCATAAAAGAGAGAAAAATGCGATATTTGGGACATATATTGAGAGGTGGAAGGTATGAGTTACTTCGCCTTATAATAGAGGGGAAGATACAAGGGAAAAGATCTGTGGGAAGGCGCCAGAATTCTTGGCTGAAGGACCTCAGAAGATGGTTTGGTCACACATCGGCTGAAATCTTTCGAGCTGCCGTTTCCAAGACAACAATTGCCATTTGGATCGCCAACCTTCGGAGGGAGACGGCGTAATAAGAAGAAGAGATAATTTACTAGACAATTTTCCAAAAATTCCAAATTCTTGTCGAAACTGGTCAACTGCTGGCTCATTTTGAAATTCCTTGATTCCTCATTTAGATTAGCTGAAGAAGAAAAATCAATATTTTCCAAAGTGGGGGTTATTGGCGGCTATTGATTAAAAATTTATCTACTTCATAACTTGAACAACCAATCATGCTAAAATAGTTATCAGGAGTCATCAGGAAGTATAACAAATGTCTTATCGAATGTTGAAATTCCATATATTATTTTTTTACTGCTGCATCCTCTATTTTGATGAATAACATAAAGCTATAACATAGATGCATACCTGGTCTCTCATAATCCATAATGAGATGGTCTTATAAAAGTTTGATAGGTAACACAGGAAGCACTGAACTATGGCATTGAAAGAGATATTTTTGATGCGTTAAAAAACTAATGTAATGCAACAGAGAAGTTCAAACAAATTCTTCCGCTAATTGATGATCAGGGAAACGATTAACGCCATTGATTCGAATCACCCACTATTCTAATTGACCATTCGGTGCAATTTTCCTATTTCTGATGCATTTTTGGAAATTGATTTTTGGCCGCCTAGATAATAACTTTACTCCTCTGTGCAACGTCTCTAGACCTTTCAAAAAAAAATGTTTCTTCTTGCTCTGCAAATCAAACCTCCACAGCTTTTATTACCTCCTCGTTGGAAGAAAATTTACGACCTTTTGAACTTTTTTTCAGTCAGAAACGAGATGATAGTCGGATGGAGCCAAATCTGGTGAATAAGGCGAATTTTTTGCATGGCAACATGAGATTTGTGTGCAGGGGCGATGTCCAGCAAAAACTGAACACCTTTGGATAGCTTTCCGCGTCTTTTCTCTTTAATTTTTTCCCGTAGAGTGGTCAGTAATGTCGAATAGTAATCTCCGGTTATTGTTCTACCCTTATCCAAAAAATCAATCATGATTTCTCCATGGAAATCCCAAAAAACTGAAGCAAGAACTTTTCACTCAGATTTTTGGACAAGAAACTTCTTAGCTCTTGCAGAACCGGAGTGTTGCCATTCCATTGATTATTGCTTTGTTTCTGGATCATAGAAATGTACCCAAGTCTCATCCATAGTAACAATTGGGTTTAAGAAGTCTACATCGTTTTCAAATCGAGCACAGATAGAACGCGATGCTTCTACCCTTGCACGCTTTTGGTCAACATTCAAACATTTGGGATCCATTTTGCACAAACCTTGATTTGAAAGTGTTTTCAACAGACGCAACCTTTTTTAAGCCTACAGAACCTTCATTTTGTTCATTTCCCATCAGTCTCAGAAGACTGAAACTTACTGTTGCTTTTTCAGGCTTTGTAGACACCCAACTAAATACGGTACCTACATATACCTCATTACGTGAACCCAAATTGTCCACTTCACTTTATGAGCAGTGTAGTTCAGGACTTGAATTCAAACTAGAAGATTCCCAAATAGTTAAACAAAACAAGATAAAGTTTCATATCTCATGAATGAAACACTACATTATCAGGATAACTAATTATTCTGGGTACTTGAAAGAATGTCAGTTACGGACTCAGCATCCACAAATTGGTACCAACGTTACCAGGTCCAGAAATTAATTCGGGGAGTATATTCGGATAAGTGAACGTTCAACATGGTTTCATGCTTTCTGACTGTAGGATGCTAATTCGAAATCCACTAATAGAAACGTGCTGTTTCCCATTCAGATGAAATATAATTTCGCCGGGTTACAGTCCACTCCAGTGGAACAAATGGTTCATTTGCCCTCGAAATCAACCACGGACTCTGACACTCGAAATCGTGGGGGCTGTGCGGGCGTCCCTGCCTCCTCCAGACATTAATGAAAATGGATCCGGATCCGAGCCAGTTACGAAGTAATTGAAAATTGGTTCGATCAGGATGTCGGGCATTTTATGGTTTCGAATCGCGCATGAAATCAATGAAGATTTTTTTTATTCAAACATTTTTTTGACATCATTTCGAAGTCCTTCAAAAATAGCGATAAAGAGTTCGAAAATAGATCGTTGGTCACTTCGGAGCAAGTTATTTGAAAATAAAATAGGAGCAGAGAACAAAGAAATAGAGCAGCGATAAAAAACAGCTCGTCAAGAGTTGAGGTTGTTAATTTGTCTTTTCATCTGATAAAACTAGTCTGGACATGATAAAACTTCAATTTTTCAACACTTTTTTCTTTTAGCATTTTTTCCGAATCGGCTCGGTTTAAGAGATACAGGCTGTTGAAAATCCATAAAAAATGATATTTTCAGTTATCTTCTCGGTTTTATCGAATGAAATAAATTTCGGAATACAGTTTTTCATTTATTTGATGTATTTTTTTCAACACAAAATGTCACCCACGTCACCCATTTTTCTCATAAGGACCATTACTTACCATAAAAATACCAAAAATTCAAAGAAAACTAAGTCGCTATCTCATGAATATTCATGAATCGAATTCTATATCGATGTTCTGTTTCCATTCCTAGCCACGAGCAAATAAGAATTGCGGAAGCTTGTTCTTGAAGTGGATTCTTTAAGAACTTAAATGTTTGAAATGATTTCGTATATTGGCTTATGAAAGAATAACCATACTACACTGAGCAAAAAAATTAACGCACATTCTGAAAATCTCAATTTAAATGAAAGTTAACTCTACATTGAGTTAACTTATTTTTTATGTTCTCTCGGGAAGGTTTTGAACGAAACAAGATACATTAAATGGAAGAAAATTTCAGGATTTCACCGAATCTCATGTGAAAGAAGAGAAATGAACAATTTTCAAAATACTGAAATGCTGATAAGTTATTTAATACTTGGTATTTCCACCCCTTGCGTTAATTACAGCTCGGCAACGACGGTTCATACTCAAAATGAGTGATCTTAAAATGTTCTGATCTAATCCTTGCCAGATTTCTCCGAGTTGGATTCCTAAGTCATTAAGAGTAGCTGGATGATTTTCTGAACTTCTCAGCCTTCTATTGAGGTTGTCCCAAACCTGCTCAATCGGATTGAGATCTGGACTTCTTGCTGGCCATTCCATTCGAGAGACTTCAACCTCTTCAAGGTACTCCTGAACGATGCGCGCACGATGGGGTCTGGCACTATCGTCCATAAAAATGAAATTTTCACCAATGTATGGGGCAAATGGCACTTAATGCTCTTCAAGAATGTTCCTTATATACTTATCAGCATTCATAGCTTCATTATCAACGACCACTAGGTATGTGCGAGCAGTCAAAGATATTCCACCCCATACCATAATCGATCCTCCCCCGAAACCAGTAGTATTCAGGAAATTGCACTGAGCATATCTTTCATGTGGACGTCTGTATACAAGGAAACGTCGAGGTCGAATCTAAACTCATCTGTGAAGAGAACTCTTTCCCAATCGGCCTCTTCCCAATGGATATGCTCTCTCGCAAAATCCAAACGCGCCCTTCGATAGGCTGTGGTAAGAGCTGGGCCTCTTGCCGCGACACGAGGCCTTAAATCATATTCTCTGAGGCGATTTCTTATTGTCTGAGTGCTAATTTGCACCTCATGAGTTTGCTCAAGCTGAATTTGAAGGAGGCGAGCGGTTGCAAATCGTTGTGTCAACGAAGAAACTCTCAAGTAACGTTCTTGAATGGCAGTTGTTACCCGTGGTCTACCCTGTCCTGGTCTTCGGACATTCATACCTGTCTCCCTGAATCGCTGCAATTTTCTGTACACACTTGTATGGGAAACTCCAAACCTTTCTGCAATTCTTGTGTATGTCCACCCTTCTTCTCGCAAAACTACCACTTGGGCACATTCCTCTTGGGTCAAATTGCGTGTTTCGCAAAGAAAACTATTGATCACTAGAATTGATCGAGAACAACTGATTTTAGAATGGAGTCAATACATTCAAAATCTGATAATATCATCTTTTTTTATTTCTGCTGGAAAAAAAACATAATGTGCGTTAATTTTTTTGCCCAGTGTATTTTTGATGATGAAGTGAGTGGCACCATTATCAACATATGTTTTCAATAAGACTATTGCGCCATGAGAAAATTTCCTCTCAACATATCATATTTCGCAATTCTCTTTTGCGGGACCGCTGGAAATGAAAGAATCTGAAAATCTCCTCTTCAGATTCGATCACATCATGTGGAGACCGCCGCGGTGTACCGCGTGTGTCAACATGAATTTTTCGACGTACATCTCTCATCTTCACTTTTTCAGCCAATGGACCAATTCGATCAACGCTGGAGCCGTGTAAATTGTGTTCCATCATAGTGTCCGTTATCCCATTGAAACCTCGAGATTTAGATTGATTTCGATGCGGTTCGGAACGAATGCGGCATCTGGGATTGACGGGGAACGTAATAGAGTGCTATTATCACGTACAACGGTTTCTACCACTTGGCCGAATCAATTTTTTTTTGTTGTGTCGTTCTTCCCGACGATGAGGCATTAGGAGTTTCAGCGGGAAGTTTCTTCGGAAAGGCGGATGGGAATGGGGAATTTAGGTTAACTGGATAGTTTTTCCATCAACTTTAATGAAGCATATTGTGATACCAACAACATTTCAACAGCAAAAAAAATTTCGCAATTATTTCAGATGGCTATTCGAAATTGCGATTGATAATAAGGTTTGAGGATATATTGCAATGCATGCAAAAAGAAAACTTGTAGAATTAAGCAAAGGTGCATACATATAGGCAAGAAATTGAGAATTGATTTAAAGCCCGAGAACATTTTTTGTAACAGTACACTGCCATTTCCGTTTATCTTTCTTTATCATATACCATAGTCTAGATATTCGATGAATTTCGTCAGTTTCGTCGGAGTCAATATTGGCGAACAAACTTAATCGATGCAGCAGACAGCAGCTGTTGGTTCGATGAGGAAATATCCTCCCTTTAATGCGAAGTCCAAATTTTTCATCTCTACCAATATGTACTCTTCCGCGATGCCCTAAGGTGGCAATAATCAATTCATGCAGAACGGAGTAGAGTCAATGTTCGCCATTAATTATTTCCAGCCTGGAAGAGAACCTGCTCCATAAAATGAGATGTTGAAGATAATCCTTTTTCAGTAAAATACGTCAGTTGTTTGAATCGATTATATTATCAGAGCCTATTCTGCAGATTAACAATAATGCTGTATAGTATTTCGATCCGTTGATTATATTGGAGAACTGAATTAGTAAAAGACCTTAATCATTGATGCTATTACAGCCGAAAGGTGCTTAGGTACAATAGGTGTTCGTTTGAATGAAATTGACGATTTGCTAGTATCGAATGCTTAGGATAATTTCCAAAATCCCTATATACCTCCCAACCTGCCAATTTTCATCGTCTTTTGCACCAACATATGAATTAGTGGTACCACGTTTATGTCATCCTTTGTTCCAGAGCTTCCTTGAGCAGGAGTTTCAACATTTCTAGATTTAAAAGGAGCTTACGTTGCACTGTTTCCTATTCAGTTAATTCAGTTGATATGAATACCTACAAGTGTTACGATCTGAATTGAGGTAGCGAATTTGCCATCACCAGGACATTTAAAAGGAGAACGTTCCACCGAAGAAGAGCAGATGCTGACCATGATTTCGGTCTCATTTGACTTTGAAAAACGATTGGAACTGATGGACCCTAAAAATAATGATATTTGATTTAATGAGACCAAAACCATGATCAGCATCTGCTCTTCTTTGGTGGAAGAGGTTCTGACGAAGGCAAATTGGCTAGTTTAATGGGGAATTCTCCTCAATTTGGGATATCACTGCATATGCAAGTTTAAACTGAGTAATTATGATTTTCATTCATGATTTTTTCAAATTCACCGCGGAAACTATTCGAAATCAAATATTCAAATATGGGGTTTTAAAATTCAAATCGCTTTGTGCGGAGTTTACGATTTGGCAACAGCACATACAAGACAATGTAAAGAATAATGTCCGATCAGCTTGTTTATAAAATAACAGCTGCTGATCTACAGGCGCGTACTTACTGGCGAGCTTCAACTGCAACCGGTCATAAAAATCCCATAAAATTCTACGACCTTCCTCGTTCGTCGCAGACTTCATAGACAGCCATCTTTGTCTATCTCATCAAGATAATGCATTTGTTGTCCTTTATCATCGAGGCATATTTCAGTCGATGTTGCCAGCTTGTGCAATTCTCACAAAACGCTTTAAACTTTAAATACCCATTTTTATTTTTCAATTTTAAGTGCTTAAAATAATTGTTTTTGGAAAACGGTTGAAATGGTTTTTCAAAATGTGACGTTTCAAAGATATTTCATAAAAAATACATCATTTTCGTGAGAAGGAGTATTCCCTATTCAGATCGTTACACTTCTTTATATCCATATCGACGGGTGGCATGCATCTGAATTAATCTCATAATATACAGTTTTTCATGAAAATTGAGAGGGTTGAAACCTTAGAAACCCCCCTAAGGGCATGCACATCACTCCGTTCGTCCAGCGAAACTCATCCTCCTATCAGAAACTACAGAAGCCTCGCCGGGCCAAAACAAATATGCCCTGATAAATTGGCCGAACCGATACGATAAACAGAAACGGCCAGAGAGCAACCTTTATGCTGAAGTGGATATAATTCGGGAATTGAAATAACTTAACGGGCAGTCCGTGATTGATGGTAACCGTCGATCTTTTTTGGCCGCCGGCCAACCCTTGAGAACACTCACGGACCGAGCCCGTGTTCCGATCATAGAGCGCTTTGATTGATGCCCGGAACTCCTTCGCAATTAAATTTGTTGAGACGTACAAGTGGTTTTTCTCCACCCAGGGCAATTAAGCCGGATTTATCTCGGTATAATGCGCCTTTTATGCCGAATTTCATTTACATCTTCATAACGTAAGCGGTCGGAAATGGAATGGAGTAGGTATTCCGTTTTTATCCGCGTCGCTTCGGAGATATTTGGGGAATTTTGAGGAGAATGGAGGACTAATTGGGAACTGTTGGGAGGGCATTCTTCAGACCGGGCATCTGAAATTTATAAGGAATAATAAGGGTTTAGCGGAAATTTCTCACAACAATGGACCTTGAGTTATTAGAAAACTGAGTATCCGGTTGGAAAATTGGATGTACTTAATCAATGGTTATGATGATACCATGGAAATTGCTGTTTATGTAATAAGGATCCTAATGGCCATCATTATGGTACTAGCTGTTAATGATATTGCCTAGTCAGGGCATTAGTCCGGCTCGGAATCATTTGTGGATAAATGCTGCGTCAAAATGAATCAATAATTCAACAATTTGGAAAATTGGTTCTAATTCGTAATAGATTTGTCTGGATTTTTTTGACACTGTGAAAACTTATTTGAAAGCTTCTTGATCTGGCTGATCGGTTGGTAATTTTATCATTATTACACAATTTGTGAGAGAAATTTCCCAAATGTTTATTTATCATTCGTTCCTCTAATAATAAGCAATAAAAGCTTCCAGAATCACCGTGATGCCGAATTGATACGGTTGTGTATTTCCGTGTCTAGGTTAGCCCTAGTATTTATGAAGATTCAGAGTGTTTTAAAATCACGACCTCAATCTGAAGACCAAGACAGCTGTTTACGAAGCAGTCGTCCTCCCAACGCTTCTTTACGAAAGCGAACGCTGGACTCCCTACAGGCAACATATTAGACAGCTTGAACAAACGGAACAACGTCATCTAAGACAGATAATACACATCAGATGGTTCCACAAAGTTTAGAATGCAGGAGTCTTGCAACGCGCGAGTTGTACAACAATTGAGACTCAAGTAACGAGGGCCTGACTCAGATATAGCGGCCACATTATGAGGATGCAAGACACAAGACTCCCCAAAATAGCTCTGTATGGCAAATTCATAGATGAAATCCGAAAACCAGGAGGCCAGTATAAACGGTTCAAGGATATACAACATCAATCTAATCAGTTAATGCCAATCATAACTGGGAACAACTAGCGTTGGACAGGTCACTGTGGAGGTCTTTGGTACTCAGTCATAAAGGACACTCGTGAAGGATACAGCGGCGGCCAGATCTGGTTGGTGACTATCCATGCCCTGAGTGTGGAAGGATCTGGAGGTCACGCGCGGTTGGGTCTCTTCAGTCACAGGAGGGCACGCAGTCGCAATTAGCCCTAAGAAATTACAAGTCTGTTCGCACCTTTAATCTTTTTTTTTGTCTTTTTGTAGATTTACTCCCGGAAAGGATACAGCAATGAATGAATGAAGCAATAAAAGGTATCGCGATAGTCCAAAGTTCTAACCTACCTAGTTAGGAATTAAGAAGGTTAGGGAAGGGCTGAAAGTTTCTCAGACATAATATGAAGATTCACTATTATCGTTTTCTCTGAAACTATATCGACTTCAACCTAATGACCAATCATCTAGTAGCTAGTAATCCAGTTTACTTTCACACACACCTGAATATGCTATTGTGATAGCGAAACCCGTGTCGTTGTTTGAAGACTCATTTCGTGAATATCGTATATTCTGTTTCAAGTTCAATAAAGGATTTTCATCAAGTATCGGCCACATCAATACAATATTTGTCTATAATCGTTGCGGCAAACCAATCATACTGCTGCAATGGTGTAAGCCTGCTGACGTCACTTGTGGCAGATGCTTTGGTTAAGTTAGGTTCTAACCTCGTGAACCAAGTGAACTGATATGAAGGTTAAAAAAGCTTAGGAACTCATCGCCTAGATTGGGTTAGTTTATAACCTAGCCTAACTTTCATTTCTTTTCATTATAGGATAGGTCATGAAACAACCTAATCGGGGTAATGAAAACCAAATTTCTCTTAACCATCTTATAGCTTCAGAGCATAATCATACCTAATTATCAGTATCCTATATGAAAGTGAAGTGGTACCTATAATGCCTGCCTTATCTATTCATTTGTTAATTGAAAACCTGGTTTGGTGAGACCGATACTTTCTGTCCAAATATTATAAGACAGTCTACAGTCGATTGTCCTCAAACCACGAATGATGAAATTGTATTTATACACTGGTTCTCTCCTCGAGAATTGTTCCTTCCCAACTCAACATTTCCGCCAAAATTTTAAGCCTTTCTGTTGGCGCCATTATCACCATGTACTCACTCCGCCTAACGGCTGAAACGTTCGGAAATCCTAGCGATTCGTCTTAGGTCCTTCCATTAGCAGAGGACCCCATACGAATCCACCCTTCCGCAAAGCCACGTACACAATCAAATATGACGCAGCTACACGGAATGAACTTTTAATCTATCTTCATTCATAAGATCGGGCGCAGCGCGGAACAGGAATCGCCTCAGAAGCCCCTCACGTAGACGTTATACAAGGAGGCGTAGCAACTTTCCCCGAAGAGAAAATGAAATTTAGTCTTGACTTCATCAAGCCACCCTTGGCACCCCTCAAACTCAACGCCCATAACTCTCCACCAACTCTGCGGAGCTTATAAGTTCTCCATGTATTCCCGACAGAGTGAACTCTCCGCTTCTTCATTACGTCACCCTGTTTTTTTTTTCCGGAGTGGATTTTTCCATGAAGGTGAGGAATATATATAACAGGTGACAAAATGCTCAATCTCGATGGGATCTTCTGGTTAACCTACAACTCCCCGATGATCAGGATGAAGGGAAAAAACTGCAAATTTCACAGAAAATTTTATTAGGTCTAAGGCTCCAAGTCTTCGGATGATTGCAACTTTCACTGTTCCTATTCTGAGATCTTGTCAGAATCAGCAAGTGTAAATGTATTCACCAATTGCTTCATCACAACTGCTAAACTGCTGCTTGGATTCTAAGAAGAACGATAATCATCTCAGAAGATTGTCGAAACCTTCGATTGTGAGAACCTTTGAATATAGGGAGAAAGACTGTCTTTCAACCTGAGGTCAAATTTATATCAATTCAATTGCACCCTGTATCACCTTGCCAAAGCAAGGCTAGTATAGACAAGTGTTCATTTACAATAAATGTCGAGAATTTCCCATACATGATCAATACCGCATTAAAAATTCAATCTAGTTAGTTATCCCTCTGTCGCAGAGCCCGATCGTTACCAGTGCCACTGTCAGGTGCGGCCTGGTAATGCCTCCTTTATATAGACACGTCAAGGATGATGGATGTGCCTCGCTTGATGACCCCTACATCCATCCCGGATTCCTTTCTCCAACTATAGAGAGCCAATATTTTGATATTGTTAAACTATTTGGAGAAGCAACAGCTAACCCATTAAGTTATTGTCTGTTACGCTGACGGCATTTTAGCGGCTTCGGATGAGACATAATAGGGAATGTCATCAAGGTAAAAGGTTTCGTACGATAAGGTGGAACATCAGGATGGCCCCTTTGAATTGAGTTGTCTGCTCGGAGCAGATCGAGACCATGATTAATATCCCGATTGCGGGTTGTTCAAATTCCTTTGTGTTCTTTATACAGGGTGGACGGACAAAAACCGTACAGAACCGTCAGTGGGGTCCTCGTTCCAGATCATAGATCGACGAGATTGGATGAAAGCACTCGGGAGTATGAGTGGCAGTGCAACAGACAAAGAGTCTACTACTACGTCAACTTAGGGTTATAGAAATAATAAGCGGAAATAGGTGGAAAAATCAAAATAAAAAAACACCCATTTCAGCTGAAAATATTGTATACATAGACGACTTCTTTTCAGGTTATCCTGCATGTTTATCGTGATGTTATGGAAAGAGTTCGTGTTACGTTCGTGAATAAAGATGTCATCGAAGTCCCCCCGACAAAATCCATTTTTCCCCTGAATATTTCATCGTCGAGTAGATTGAATCCAGTGCCAGGGAGCATAGAATCGTTGCGTGTATATCTGCATGCAATTTATTGTGTCTCGTCTATCTAATTCACCCTAAATAAAGGATGATATTTGTCAAACAAGCTTCGCTTTTTGAACCCGTCCCTATAAAATATTCACATGATTATCTCATGAATTTCTAACCGGCATATTGTTCAATTCGAGGGACGAATATGCCTTGTCACCTCTTCGTGAAACGCTGGGTATTTTCAGAGAATAATTTCAACTTCTGATTGAAATACGGATGTATTACTTCGATTATTCTGTGTTTGAGTTGTGACAATTCTGATCCAAAACAAGGTGTCGACTGAAAACTACAAACTTTAAGGAACACGAAGAGCCCTTTCGTACCTACCTGTCCCTTTTTTTTGTATCAGGGGGAAAATCTGCAAAACAGACAAACACATCCTCTCTTGAGGGGGAACAGTGTGGGGATTCTCACTCTCTGAGCTCGAGACCCACTAAAAACTTTTAACAGCTTCTTCATAGGTTCCGGGCATTTTGCCTATTAACCAGTTGACTCTTATGGTTTCTGGACTCTCACACGATCATAGTCGTGTTGATAGTTGTATGCTGCCTATAGCTTTTATAGGTTGAGCTCTTCTTTGGTTACATTTAAATCCTAAACTAACCTCTCGGTCTTCGGTGGTAGGTCCTTGACCTTCTAGCTTCTTCTGTTGGATCGTAGTCGACTAATCTTCGTAGTTCCTCATTTGGATGTTGTTTGGCTTTGTCGAATATCCTTTCCGCCTTTCTCTTCATGAATTCTGTAACTGGTTCCCATTCCAAGTCCTTGTAGATTTGTTTGTTCCTAACAAACCAGGGTACGTCCATCGCAATTCTAAGGAGTTAATTCTCAGTGGCCTGTATTCACTTGATGTGGGTCTTGGCTGCGAAGCCCCATGCCGCCAATCCATATGTGAGTTGTGGTCGCGCAATAGTCTTAATCATTGTCAACTTGATGTTCTTATTCATGTGACTTCTTCTGCCTATGAGTGGATAAAGTTTACTCATTGCGGCTTTTGTTTTATCAACAGCACCTTTGATGTGGTTTTTCCATGTAAGTCCTCTGTCAAGCGTCACTCCTAGGTATGTTGCTTCATTTGTACATTCAACCTCTTCTCCATCAACTTCAAGGTTTTCTTCCATCCTCAATCTTCTCTTTTGCAGTAATATTGCTCGAGTCTTGTTTCCATTGATTTGGATTTTCCATTTGATGCACCATTTGAGCAATTCATCTATGGCTTCCTGCAGTCTCCGGTGTATGATCTCTGGGCGTCGATGTCTGAACGCTATTCCTGTGTCATCTGCGTACAAGGTGAGCATATTTCTAGCATTCTTCGGGATATCATAGACGTATATTACGTAAAGCAGAGGTCCAAGTACCGATCCTTGAGGCACTCCCGCTTCCAATTGTCTGGTTTGAGAGGTTGCTCCATCTATTTTCACATAAAAGTTTCTATTCCTCAGATAGTTCCTTATAATCTTGCATAGCTTGGTCGACCTGTCCCCACTTCCATAGACCCTATTAATGTAAAAACTATAGGAGTCAACCTATAAGATTTGAGTATCGTTCTGATTGAAATCCCACGGGGAAAAAGCGTAGATCACCTACAACTTGGTGCGGGAGAGTGTAGTCAAAAGTTTTTCTCGAAATATTGTCGCCCTTGAAAATGGGCGGAATCGCAAAGTAGCATTTTTCCCCATACAAAGCGTAAAGAACTGTTAAAACTTCCCCCGGAGTTCAACGTTCACGAGACATCCAAGTTTTCATTCTCCACCCCCTTGGTCCGAGTGTATTAGCCGAATAAAAAGGGTCACGTAGTGGCGATGTAAATTCCCCCCAGAAAGCGGACCTCGGATGCTGGAGCGCCACCCGTTGCAATAATTCTTGAAGGCGATTCCCATTCCAGAAACGTAGTTTCGCACTTTCGCCGAAACTAGGGCCCGTCTGAAAAATTGCGACGCATAGAAATGTGTTGTCTCTCCCGGACTTGCGGCAGACAATTAAGCCCCCGAGGCTTAATATCTCAACACATTAGTTCTTGTTTGAAGGCGAATGACGTCGTTAGATGTGACAGTTTTTATAAGCGGAGAGGAGCGAGATCTCCCCCTATTCTCCTCATTCGGATGATCTGTCGGCCGAGAAATAGCAAATTTCACACGTATTTTCATCATATAGTTCGAAGTATTCTCTTTAAATTCAATCCTTTAATCCTCCAGATTATATAAAAAAAGTTCCACCACCTTGGGAAAGTACTGGAGCCATTAACCTCAATAAATCCCCTTCAAAACACTTCAGATGATAAATATTATTATATTTTTAGGTCAGGGTCGTAACGCCTTAGTCCACCTGTGGACAATTAGACTTTTTGTTTAAGTACTGTACATATTCAATACCAAGAAGACCATCATTGTCCAGTATTGACCAAGCCGATAACGTTCTAAGGACCTTTGGCTCCTGAGGTAATCAGTCCAAGTGCTCGTGAAAGTCCAGAAATGTTCCCCCAGAGGGTATTTCGAATGGTCTCATGTCACTGTTAGACCGCTGCTTCATATCGCTCATTCCCCAGCCCTTAAGAAGGTGTAGGTCCAACAGAATATAAGTTCCTGATATCCGAAGAAGAGTTACCATATTGACCTTGTCTATTACCAGCATTCCATGTTGGCAGGAAATTCTGCCTGGTTGATCCAAGGCTCTCACCGTCGCCTGGTTGTCCTATATGAAATGAAGAGCACAAGTGTAAACAGCTAGTATCTTGGCCTATAAAAAGAGAGTTTCATGTCTCAGGGACATGAAGGTCATTCATTTTGGGTTAACATACTCCAACACATTCCCTTTTTTGTATTTCAATCCATATGGATGACTTTTTGTCCACTTTCTTCATGAAGTTCGTTGCACTGAGCTTTTTTCGTAGGGTAATTCGTTCGGAATCGAGTAGAGTTGGTAATAGATCAGATGATTTCCACAAGAGATTCAATATCCCCGTTTGTTTCACTCACTATCCAGGTGGGAGTTGCCTTCTGATGGATATCTTTATTGCTCTCATTAGATCGCATTCCCTCACATGTAGGGAAGGCAACACAAACGCTACTGTGGCAGCTTTTAAACTGGCTCTCCTGATCTCATACAGGCTAGCAGTTGTAATTCTGCAATTGGCTGCTTGTGGTGATCTCTTCAGTGTTTGTCCACCATACTAGGATAGAAGTAGGACGTAGATACCACCGCTATGTACGAGCACTGACGAATGGGAAGGCACCACTAAGTAATATACCAGCAGCTGCGCCACCTATGGCTAGGTGATAGACCTATCTTGAGGATATTGTTATGGCTGAGTGCAAACTAAACATAAGAATGGCAGTTCGCCGAATAGTAATCAACCAACGGACATTCCGTGAACGCCATCCAGAAACGAACGAAAGGTATCGATGCAAAATGTCCAGGAAATTAGTCCGGCATTCCGACAAACGACGTACATCGAAATCGAAGCTAATAACCTATTCTCCTCGGCGCAATCCCGATCGATCAATCCCGAATATCATTTGGTCCTGATCGCGAAACGCATTTAAATTAACGACAACGCTGTAAATCCCGACTGCATTCGGGGCGACGCGACGCTGCTGCCGGTCCGGCAACGCAGCACGCGTCCTCTTTCTGCTTTCCAATTTGCGTCCATCAATCGGGACCAATCTCGGCGAGTGGATTACTGGGAAATGAAATTTACATAGTTCGGGGCGCCCAGGAGGGCGGCGGGCGGTAAGTCGGCGGAACTATAGCGCCCGTGTGCGTCCGACTCGGATCGGTGTCGCCTTTCCGCGTCTCACTTTCGTGTTCGACATCGGTTCGGAACGTTTTGCAGGTGTGGAATGCGATTTTGTACAATCGTTCGGGGTGTCAAATCCACCAAAAGTGAGGCGACGGTCATGTATCAGTCCAATATACATTTTCACCATCCTGGCGTTAGAACAGTTCGAGAGCTGATACAGTGTGGGATCTCTTTGTCTATCAAAGTACATTCTTACATTCTGCTTTTATGAACCTCTTTCATTTACTCAGCGGTTTCCATGACAATGAAGCGCGTGAATGCCGTTACTGGTACAGACAAAAGCAAAATCCTGGTCCACCAGAAAGCAAACAGATATCAGCATGGAGGATGAAACTCTAGAACAGGTCGAGCAAGGAAATACACAACCATATCAGTTCAGCATCACGGGCATTCTGGAAGCTAAAGTACAGAGTGTTTCAAAATCACGACCTCAATCTGAAGACCAACACAGCTTTTTACAAAGCAGTGGTCCTCCAAACGCTTCTTTACTGAAGCGAAAGCTGAACTCCCCACAAGCGACATATTAAACAGCTTGATCAAAAGCAACAACGTCATCTAAGACAAATAATGCACATCAGATGGTTCCACAAAGTTTCGAATGCCGAAGTCTTGCAGCTCGCGAGTTGTATAACAATTGAGACTCAAGTATCGTGGGCCCGACTCAGATGGAGCGGCCACACTCTGAGGATGCAAGACACAAGACTTTCCAAAATAGCTCTGGATGGCGAATTCACAGAGGGAGCTCGGAAACCAGGAGGAATCTATAAGCGGTTTAAGGATATACTGCACCAATTCCTAAAATCAGTTGATGCCAATCATAACTGGGAACAACTAGCGTTGGGCAGATCACAGTGGAGGTCCTTGGTCCACGGTTATAATGGAGACTCGAGAATAATACATCGGCGGCCATATCTGGTTGGTGACTATCCATGCCCAGAGTGTGGAAGGATCTGTTGGTCACGTTTGGGTCTCTTCATTCACAGGAGGACACACAATCACAAGTAGCCCTAAGAAATCATAAGTTTGATCGCACCGATAAACTGTTTTTTGAGTCTACTTGTAGATTTATTCTCGGTAATGAGATTCAGCAGGAGAAGGTAGAAACCAAGGAGGAATCTCCCAGGAATGGATCATTCAAAAGTTTTTCCTCACTGCCTTCCTCACAGGACATTATCGCCCACCAAAGTAGAGTAGCACTGACATGGCACATAAATGACAAAGGCGATGCATAATTTTCAGATATCGCACATCTGAGTGAAGAGTCAGTTGCATGAAAAATGTCAATCAATGTTCAAATCTGAAAATTATGCATCGCCTTTGTCATGTATGTGCCATGTCAATGCTACGCTACTTTGGTGGGCGCTCCCACTAAGGAACCATATAGGAGAATGGGCTTATCACGAATGTGATAAGTGTAGATTCTGTGGCGAAGAGGAAGATCCTCCTGTGTTGAAGATAGCCTCGCCATTGCAAGACTGCGCAATGTCTTGCACGAGAAAATTGTAGGAGGAATGAGGACTTAGCCTCAAGGGCAAGCTGTACATGGTACAG
Organism: Coccinella septempunctata; assembly: GCF_907165205.1. Taxonomy (NCBI): domain Eukaryota; kingdom Metazoa; phylum Arthropoda; class Insecta; order Coleoptera; family Coccinellidae; genus Coccinella; species Coccinella septempunctata. The sequence continues at coordinate 27,945,090 of NC_058194.1, forward strand.
TTGTGGAAACAGCTCTGATGGGGGGCACAATTGATGTCAAGGTCGCAGTGGAATGTAACTCCCTTACCATAGTATAACTATAACTATTCTGCGCCACTGATAACCAACCGAATTCTCTTGGTGAGCTTGACAGTGCCACCTTCTACGTTATCACCAGGTTTAGAACTGTATTACACCCCCTTTTATTTATCTTCTTTCCTGCATTAATTCCTTCTCTCTCGGCCCTCTTGATTATATTGCTATTATTGGCATTAGTTATTATTCATAAGCCTGTAAAAGAAATTCTCGGAACGTTGTGCTGTTCCTCGTGACAGAAGACATCCTTCACTTAATAAAAGTTATATTCGTTTGTAATAATGAAGGTGCTCTAACATCTCCCGAACCCTAAGTGCTGCTTATACCTGTTTATCCATAACACCGCCACTGATGGAAACGTCATCAAATATTCAATAGCAGCGAAAGCAAATCAGCTCAATTGTACTAGATTAACATAATGAGTCCATGGAGTATTACCATCTGGAACCTTCCAACGTACGATGCACCCTCATCCGACGAGACAACTCCCGATCGGTCCATATAGATGGCGTTACCGCATTGATAAAGCGGCATCAAAACGACCGCAACCCAGATCGTGTGCTGACAGGATGATCGCCATCATTTTATGCACTCTCGACAAACACCGCCGCTTCTGCACTCTCTGCACAACGACCGAAATTTTCATTTCACACCAGAACGTTCGGCAGTTATTTACGTCCGAAGTCTATAAAGCCGCAACAGCGGCAAACATTGGCAGTTAATCTAAAATTACCGGCCCCCCGCCGACCTCGTCGATGCCGCCGACAAAGGGGTCGGAGATGGGTTTCGGTACACGGTAAAATGGTGCCCCGGGCGTCATACACGGGTACACGAGCACTTCCATGTGGACAGAGCCCTCTCGATAACGGGCGTTCATCTGTACACCCCCCCATATTGCATTACTCTGCGAGGGCACGCGTTTACCGAGGCTTCCCATATTGCATTATCCGATGAATGTTAGTCTTGGCAACATGATGGATCAGAGTTGACCTTTCGCATCCATAATTGATTATTGTTTATTTTCGACGCTACCGCCGACGTCTAGCGCACATAGATGCTAGGCAACGTTTCAGTTTTAAAAATATTCCACCCACGTCATCATGAGTATGAAGTTATTAATATAATAAGACACTAAGCCCAAAGGGTTGGTGAGAAACATAGCTCAAGATACTATAAGGAGAAGGATTGAAAACATCAAGGTACTGGCCACAAGGCTATGAAAGATAACATCTGATTGACAGTCCGAGTTATGATGTTATCAAGGTACTGGGTCATCAAGTACAAAACGGCAAAGTCTCGACGCATTCTGGTCCCAAACAAGGTGCCAATTAAAAACCTCAAAACCTAAGGAACACAAAGAGCCCTTCTGCACCTAACTGCCACCACCAAAGCTCGAGCAATGTCATTTAGAAACTCGTCAATCGGTTCTGCTGCATCCTCTACAATAAATGGCTCTCTGCCTATTATACGAGGATGTATTGGTATCTAGTTCGCCTAGACCAGTTCCATGCATAAAAAAATTGCGTTACCATGGCAACGAACAATAACTCATTAGAAGTGTCAGTGTAAAGTTTGTAACCAGAGTTACGCAATGAATTAAAAGAAAGAAGATGTCCACCGAAAAATTGGAGTATCGAGCCATCATGAAGTAACTGTATGTGAAAGGGTAAGCAGATTTACGAAGATATGCTTAATACTATGCTTAATACTACTTAATAATGAGACTGCAAGCTTCAAAAGAGGTACATTTTCCATTGAAGATGCGATGACCGTTTCTGTGTCAGTCCCCGAAAATATCGATGCAGTTCATGACATGATTTCATCAGAACGTCGAATTGGGCTAAAACGGATATCTGAGGCACTGAATATTTCATACGAACGCGTTCATCATATAGTTCACGTCAATTTGGACATGGAAAAAAAATGCTGCAAAATGGATCCCCAAATGTTTGAATGTTGACCAAAATCGTGCAAGGGTAGAAGCACGTTCGATCTGTGGTCGATTTGAAAACGATGGAGACTTCTTAAACCGAATCGTTACTATGGATGAGACTTGGGTACATTTCTACGATGCAGAAACAAAGCAACATCGATGGAACGGCGACACTCTGGTTCTCCAAGACCTAGGAAGTTTCGTGTCCAAAAATCTGCTGGAAAAGTTCTTGCTTCAGTTGTTTGGCATTGCCATGGAGTAATCATTATTGATTTTTTGGATAAGGGTAGAACAATAACCCGAGATTACTATTCGATATTACTGACCACTCTGCATTCAAAAGTGCCGTATCTTTTCTATACCAACGCCCCAACGCCAGTTTAGTCGATCCAATCTTGTTTGTTGAGATAAGATGCTGCGTATATACGAGTATAGGGTGAGTCTTTGCTATGTAGGTATATCAGGCTATCAGGATCAATCTTGATTCTGCTTCTTCTGGTGAGAATAACGGAAGAGGGAAATTTTGCGGCATATTCGGCTACGCTCGGGAAACGTTAGGCCCTTTTTCGATTGGCCGGCCTCAAATGAATATAAATTTCCTGATATAATTCGAAAATGCTGCCAGGATCCCGAACAGCGTTGCTGCTCTCGACCGGGTTTCATTCCGTTGGCCACTCTCATAATTGAATTCTTAAATAAAAACTCATTAGTTCGAAAATATAGGCCCTTATTCTGTCGGAAAACGTGCTTTTATTGTACGGCGTAACACCGTAAATCATTAGGAGGAGTAAGCTTAATTGTAGTCGTATATTCATTTATAACATTGCCCCAGCAGCCTTGGGGGGTACAGCGAAGACATTGAAATACTGCCACGGCGAAAAATATTATTGGGGTGGAGGAAAGGTTGAATGGAATTTCAACTCACCGATTCCGCTCTCGGACAATGGACTTACCTGAAAAAGAAGAAAATGGTCAGTGAAATATGTTCGTACTTGTTTTTCGTTTTTTATTCTCGCATTGTTTTTGCTTTATGATACTGAGCCTACATCCATGCATTAGGTATAATGAAAGCGATAAACATGTTCTGCATTCAAGAAACCATAGGGAGCATCGCAAAGGATTCATGTACAGTGAACTCTCGATAAGTCGAACATCGGTAAGTCGAACTCTTTGATAAGTCGAACTGTTTCTCCGGTCCCGATTCATGCGTATCTCACCCTGTGTAATTTCACCTCAATGAGTCGAACAGTGTTCTTGGGACTAGAGAGACTAATACATGAGTCGAACTGCTGGAAAGGCTCTGCGAAAATCTCCACCTCTATGAGTCGTACTCCTGACCACCATCGCCTCAATGAGTCGAACTATTTGATCTAAAGAATGAAAGCTAAAAGGATTACGCAAACCAATCACCACATGTGGCAACTATCACAATGTGTTTTTGAACCGCTTAGTCCTAAGCGGTTGAAAAACATTCCATTCATTCCTTATTTGTTTATAAAGCCGTCGTGTGGTTCTCGTTGACTAACGATGATCATTATTATCTCAAGTTTTTCTCTCAATGAGTCGAACTCCCACCTCAATAACTCGAACGTTTGGTGAGCCGGACTATAGATAAGTCGAACAGTTTTTTGTGGTCCCTGGGAGTTCGACTTATCGAGAGTCCACTGTATTTCCACAGCAGAAAAGAACAGGCATTTCACTGAAGGTATTACACTGAGTTTTAATATGAGTAACCTTCAGAGTCATATTGAGTTTCAGGATATATTTATGGAGAACCCTTTTTTTTGTAGAATCATCTATTGTTCCAATATCTGAAATTGTAAATGCTGGTAAGACTACACATGATAGGTACCCAATTCTGCAGCTTCTTGGCTCGGCTTTTTTTTTTTGGTGTAGCAGGGGGAAAATCTGCAAAACAGACGAACACACCCTCTGCTGAGGGGGAACAGTATGGGGATTCTCACTCTCTGAACTCGAGACCCACTAAAAACCCTTAACTGCTTCTTCATAGGTTCCGGGCATTTTGCCTATTAACCAGTTGACTCTTATGGTTTCTGGACTCTCACACGATCATAGTCGTTTTGATAGTTGTATGCTGCCTATAGCTTTTATAGGTTAAGCTCTTCTTTGGTTACATTTAAATCCTTAACTGATCTCTCGGTCTTCCGTGATAGGCTCTTGACCTTCTAGCTTCTTCTATTGGATCGTAGTCGACTAATCTTCGTAGTTCCTCATTTGGATGTTGTTTGGCTTTGTCGAATATCCTTTCCGCCTTTCTCTTCATAAATTCTGTAACTGGTTCCCATTCCAAGTCCTTGTAGATTTGTTTGTTCCTAACAAACCAGGGTACATCCATCGCCATTCTAAGGAGTTTATTCTCAGTGGCCTGTATTCTCTTGATGTGGGTCTTGGCTCGGCTTGGAGAACAAGAAGTGATCACAGGCAATTGAGGCTTCTCATTTGAAGGCCGTCCTCTGCGAGATGGAGGACAAAAACTCCAGTCCCTGGAAGGAAACGCTGAATCTGGTGATATGTGCCTAAACCTGCACAGATAGAACCTCTGAAGCTTACTGAGTTGAGGCAGAGAGAAAGAGAACCTCTTTCTCTCCAACTTCTTGCGGAGAAACAATGAACCACATGGACTCCTTTCAGCCCAAAATTGGTGGCGCACTAAAAGAGAAAGGTAAAAGAATCCCCTGATGTGAAAGTCGTACAGCAGTTTCTTTGCCTTGTTACTTTTATGAGGCTGCAAAACGTGAAGCCAGACATTATGTATGAACCTTTGGGCATCAAACATCAAAACCATCAAATAATCAAGATTGATGGAAAGATACAGCCATCAGTACGATATAATTAATACCGACGAAAATCGTCAGAAATGAATGTGATTCAATTCGCCAAGCTCCCACCCCCATGCCGCAGAAACCTTTGAAGAAAATAAAATAATATCGTGGAGAGGAGAACGCGTATTTTCCTCTCCATCACGGAAGATTGGAACATATAGCGGCGAAGTTGTCGATATCTGTTTACCGAGTAGGGAAAGGGGTCGCCATGCCGGTTCTCCACCTTCATCACCTCACTTTCCCCCCAAGAACAGGGACTTTCCAGGTTTCTCGGCGCCCTCAGCCGTCGATATCAGCGTCTCGGATGCCCCCATTTTCCACAGACACATTGCTAACTGCTTAATACGTAATTCGGGCAAGTTACACCAGATACATTTATTGCAGATCCAGGCTTCTGATACCTCGGAACCGGTCGCGTTTCCTCCGACTCAATTCTGTAGGCAAAGACCTGTTATTGCGAAAGTTTTATTACGAAGTTGATAAGAGATTTATTGCGACCTTGCCAGGCGACGTGTTTACCTGCAACTCGCGACGCTGTCGAATACGTATAAAGTATTTAATTTCAGTTACCCGGCGGAAGAGCAGATTTCTGCGAGGACGCGAAATAAGATGAATTGCGGGAATTTCGATGGTGATTTATTGAAATTGCCGAATTGATGTTTGCTTCGGTTTTTCGAAGTTTCGCTGACGTTATTCGGGGGCGCATATTTTGAGTGGGCTACACGTTTCCGACTCCTGGATCTGACGCCAGATTGATCGCTTCTAATACGATTTTTTTGGAGAGGCTTTTTCATCTGGCTTGTGTCTCTTGATCAAGTGTATTCATCCAAGTGTTTCCTCCTCATCTCCTTGGTGTAGGTTGTATTCCTAATATCCCCGCACTTCTCGTGGATGGTGTTCTTCTCCATGATCTTCAGAATTTCCCATACACTTGAGTACCCTGCTTGCCGTCCCTAGTAGTACCACTTCTGCATGACTATATTTTCGTCCAATTGCAGTTTCCTAAGAATGGTCGGTATTTTATTGTCAATTCTTAGTTTAACATCTTGGCAACAGCATCATGTCTATTCTTGTACTGTGCTGCGATTATCTGGCATCCCCTGGTGATGTTCTGGATCGTTTTATATGTAGCACAGACATAACGACCACTATCACTTGATCCTGGATGGCAATAGTGAAGCTCTCTGTCTCAGGAAACAACTGTCCGGTAATTTACCAGTAGTTCGACGCAGATATGTCGACGTAATGATGGTTGCCTTCATTCTGATGTCTTGTATGCAAATTTTGCCGATCAGTTTCTGCATTTTGCTTTCTGAAGAGTGTTGAACGATTTCTGAGTGATCTTGTTGCAGCTTCAATGAGGGGCTATCAGCATCACAAACTACACCATGAAATTCTGATGCAATAGTCAATATTCTCGAGGTCCTAACATCTGTTGAGATATTCGATTGGACGAATCAACAATTTCTCGAACCCCATTATGTCGTGGGGCTTTCAAATTGATGTTCAAGATGTTTCTTCAGCATTGTTCTTATTTCTTTTTCTGTACGGCTGACAAATCGGTGGTGATCTGAGAGATGATACTGAATAAGTAGCTCAGTGTTGAGCAAGCAATGCTAAAAATCACTTTGATCAGATGATTACTATTATTAATACCATACATGAGGTTTGCAACTCAGAGATCTGAGCAGAGAGCCTCCAATGACAGATATTTCCTAAGTCTGGTTGACTCAGGTATAAAATGGCGGTCCTATCATGTACACTCATCATTTCAAAATCGTTACTCTTTTCGTCCAGATGTTAGAGGGTTTTTGACTGGACAGACCAAAAAAGCTGAGTTTATCTGCGGGTTTTTCATCAATGAGTTCAACTCAGCAAACGTTTGGGAACCATAATTAAACCGAAATCATCTGATTTTCAATAGCACTAGTTATTTGACGTGTGTCAAACGAGGTAAACTCTTCAGGTAGGTGAAGAGGCTATCCTCAAAGAAGTGGTCATATACCCCATCTTAGTATCGCACATTTAGCTGAAAATATATCGCCTTTCTCGCTACGAAAAAGAGGACAAAAACAATATTCAGTTGGGAAAGAACCTTCAAGAGGGAAAACGTTCATTTTCATCCTGATCCAACTCGAAGCATTATCTCAGAACCGACACTCGATTAAAATGCCTTTTTCACCGTCATCCAATCTCCTCTATATGTACATCCTCAACAGAATACGCTCCATAACAATTCATAATGAAAATGACCCTTTGATGTCGGCCTCGTCTGCAGCAGCCGTATCTACTCGAGTTGAAGCCACCATCCAAATTCCTCAGCTCTCAGAAGAACTCTCCTCTCTTCTCCGTAAACACAGAGCGAACCAATTAAATTCAATCAGGTTCAGTCCATCAGAGCCATTAACCAACGTTTCGTGTTTGTGCACAAACTTGGATGCTAATTGAGCATCCTCGACTCGAAATATGGACGAGAGACCAGGGACGGATTCTTGCGATGATTAATGCCATTAGTATTTCCCATAAACGGTTACGCCGATATTGCCCTAGATGAGAGGTCGCCGGCAAGTCTAGCTCACATAATTTCGACACACCGTAGGGTCGTAGTCAGACGTGGTCGAAAATTCATCCATATCGTTTCCTCGAACTGTCCCACCCCCCACTTAAATCTATATATTTAGTCGATAATGAACTCCATCTTCAAAGATCACTCATTTGTTCAAGGACCAAACAATAAAAGAGGCGTAGAATGAATGTGGATGAACAGTTCTCAATTGACTTGCAGTAAAATGTTCACACGAGTTGTCAGTAGTGTTTCCTTCAAAACCTCTTTGATCAAAACAAAGATTAACTCTTGACTTCCTCTTCGATCAAAATGAGTAACTGAAAAGGCCCCACATCACTTTAGTGGCTGGATTTCTCATCTTTTTATTATCTTAGTTGTTGTCATGGTATTGCGATATACTCTCCATGATTGAAAAGGGATAGGCTAACTTGGTCTTTTAGTATCGATATCTTCCCACTCAATTTATTCATCCTCTTTGATGATGAAAGCTTCCATAGTATGTTTCAAATATTTGTAGGTATAAGCAAGAAAATTCCCCTTGCTTTTGAGCGACCCTCACTCAACTATCAGCAATATCTCTTCAGCTTTATACATGGCTAATTATAAAACAGGAAAAATTTCATGATTTCAAATAGTCACTCCATAGTACTGGGATAATTCAATATAACCCCTGAGTAGCAGAAAACTCAATTTGTCCGCGTCCATTCGATTTTCAGCGAAACGCCGCGACCATTATCGCCCATCAATAGTTTTATTAGATGCAGTCGTGCTAAAATTTCCGTAAATCAGAGCCGACGATATTGTTCCATTCAAACTTAATTATCAATAAAATCAATGAGTGCTTCTGCCGTCAAAAGCCCTAACGCAGGCAGCAAACCCACTTTAGCGGTCGTAATTGGATTTTGTGTCAAATTGCAGCAATGTTTCGAGGTGCTTTTAGCGACAAACATATATTTGTAATGGTTGTAATTCATCTGTTTATATCAATTATGGAGAAGAAAGTTCTGTAGTGCCGGAGGGCAGGAGCTGATTCGATGTTCCGAAGCGGATACAAGGGCACGAAGGGATGTTCTGATTCGAGATCCTCGGGCTTATTCTGTTTTTGTTATTTTTGTGCTTCAACCAATCATATTTCATATATTATACAGATCCCGGCATGAAAAATAAGGAGGTTTTCATGAGGGAAACATTTATTCGACTTGTATGATGGTAATTGGGGAAAAAAGAGGCTGAATCGTTGAAAGTCAACCCTTCATCATTAGATTTTTTTGTCCCTCAGTACTGAACAATTTTGTTTCGAACGGATCGTACTCTGATGAGCTTTACAGTTTTCTACTTTATTATCATAAAAACGTGAAGATCAAAAAGCCAATAAAAAAAATCGATCTCGGCTTATAAAATTATGGAGCTATTGATCTTCTCTATGGAAACAAATCTTTCCTGTATTTTTGTTTTCAAGTTATATGTGAATAATGCTCACTCTGGGCAGAAAAATGAGTTAGATGTGTAAGAGGGACCGGAAGAGTTGAACTCCTTCTCACTGTGAAGCCACCTTAGTTGTATTTGTAAATGGTAGCCACTAATTTTTTTGCGTGAAGATATCATGCCCGAATAGGTAACGATAGATAATAGTAGAGTGATGGTGAGATGAACATTCTGAGTGCAGCAATTCTTTTTTCAGAAACCGAAAATTGGCCCATGTCTCCCTAACCCATGGGGGAGTTGAACAGGGGGCGAAAGAGACTTGACCATAAGTTTGTTTATCAGGAAAAACATTGAAAGAAAACAATTTTCAATGACCAACGATTGTCTATGTCAAGGTTTGCATCATCAGATGTATCAGCGTATGAAATACATATTTTCTATTTCATAGTCACTCTCACTTATTTCCGAAATGTTTTTCGCTTTTTCTGAACCTTTGTATATTTTTTTAAATATATTTCTATTATCAAATTTTTTCGAAATTTTTTTTTATCTAAGCTCAGTGCGGGAAGCTTGGACCACTGATTATGTCTACCGACCATAGAATGGGTCAAGTCTCCCGCACTCCCTTTTAGTCTATTCAACAGATGTTTTTTTGAAACTATTATTAAAAAGGCTCATCGTTTGTAAAACAATATTAATCAATGAAAGCAATACAAGTACCTAAATAAAACCAAGCACATATTAAAGTTTTCAGACAGTGTAGCAAACAACAATTATTCAATTTCTCACTTCCTAACAACAAAATCACGTTCAACCCTCTCAATCTCGAACTGTTCTGATGGCGGCCAAAATGGAGCTGTCACTAGTTGTGTCTTGTTACGAGTATGTCACAAGCTATTTACGATACCGGTAGCCCAAAATTTGAATTGAAATATTTGAGGTGGTTCAAGTCTCCTACCTGAGCAAGACCCCCCTAAATATTTAGATTTCCCATGTTTGAAAAAGTGGAGGGAAAAGATAGATTCTTCAGAAATAGTCTCAAAATTTCGCAACTTCCTTGACTTATTTCAGAAGATCTGATTGATATCACATGAATGATCTGGGAAATATTGAAAAAACTTACTCCTATATGTCACATTCATATCCGCCATGACACAATCGATTTGTCATTTCATTATGACAGTCGGAATTGCTCTCATTAAAACGCCCTCAAAAGTGACACTTGCGAGTCGTGAACGCTTCATACCGAAAAAACGCGTCCACGCAGTCCCCACAAAACGAAAAATAAAACAGCCCCTCCTGCAGGATTAATCCTGTTCGACATCCTCGGATATCGCCACGATTCCGGTTCGGGATTACGGATTCAATCAGTCAAAATGTAGCAAAAGATATCCGTGGTAAAATTAAAATCCTCGTCACCGGGCCACGGTCGAACTAGCACATTAACTAGCACGAATACCCCCTGTGCGAATGTAGGACATGGGGATTATGACAGGATCCAATCATCGCGCCCGGTCCAATCCCCCGTTCGCTGATCATATTCGAACATTGGCCTTAATTAACATTGTTCGAATCCGTACCTGAGAGCAACTCTGCCATTATATTGACTTCCGATTAAATTCTGCGGCGATTATCATCGAATGTGCCAATATCTCCGAAACACCGCAAGAAATATCGTCTTCTGATGGGGGCGGATGCTTCATGACCGCCGTGCGAATAGACAGTTTGATAGTTTCCGCTGTTACAAATTGCTGCGGGTTTGGTTTGACACGGTCGAAATGTCGAACATGTTCATTGGATTCGCAAACCGAATTTTCGTGGACCAACGAAAACTTTAAAGACCGAATTTAATACTCCATAATAACAATGGGAAAAAACAGCATAAGCTTCGATTTCTCGTATGGGTAAACAACTAATGTGTATTATCTTCCATAATATTTGAATTCCCTAATTGAAGAGGAAGCATAACGGTCTGATTCCGAATGTAGGTTAGAAATACTTGAAAATCTCATCAAGTATGGGGAGTCCGGGGGAGTTGAACCCCTTTTCACTCTGAAGCCACTCAAGTTATCTGTAAATGGTAGCAACTCATTCTTTTTGCGTGAAGATATCATGCCAGAATAGCTAATGATAGATAATAGTAGAGTGATGGTGAGATGAACATTTTGAGTACAGCAATTCTTTCTTTAGAAACCGAAAATTGTCTCATGTCCCCCTAACTCATAGGAGAGTTGAACAGGGTGAGAGAGATACTTGAATATAAGTTTGTTTACCAGGAAGAACATTGAAAGAAAACAATTTCCAATGAGCAACGATTGTCTATGTCAAGGTTTTCATCATCAGATGTATCAGCGTATGAAATACATATTTTTTATATCAGAGTTATTCTCGCTTATTTCCAAGATGTTTTTACCTTTTTGAACATTTGTATATTTTTATATTCATTTATATTATTCAATTTTCTCTTTTGAAGCAAACTTTTATCTAAGCTCCGTGCGTAAAACTTGGACCACTGATTGTCTCCCGACCATAGCTTGGGTCAAGTCTACCGTTTTAGTCTATTCAACAGATGCTATAATTAAAAAGGATCATCGTTTGTAAAACATTTTTAATGAATGAAACAATAAAAGTATATAACACCACGCACCTATTAAACTTTTCAGATAGTGTAACAAACAAAAATCATTCAATTTTTCACTTCCTAACAACAAAATCACGTACAACCCTCTCACTCCCGAACTGTACTGATGGCGGCCAAAATGAAGCCGCCACTAGTTGTGGCTTGTTAAGAGTATGTCGCAAGCTAATCACGATACCAGTAGCGCGAAATTTGAATTGCAATATTTGAGGTGGTTCAAGTCTCCTACCTGAGCATGTCTCCCGGACTTCCCCTACTATCTAACTCTAGTATTCCATTTCCCATCCTGATAATATTCTCACTATGACTAAAAGACTAACACGTCCTAGATTCTTTGTAACCCCCTCAACTTTTCTCTTTTAATACCAGGTTTATTGTAAGGGATCCATTAAAAATCGATATTAGTCGAAAGAAGATTATTATATGGCGTGAAACGTGGGGCCAATAAAATAAATGTTTGAATTCATTCGTCCCATTTGGTATTTTTTGTTCCTAACTGTGAATTTTCATTTTCAACACCACAGTTAGCATAATATGTACGGATAGCAATAAAAAAATCGACTGTTATTTCCACCAAAGAATATACCTTTCTACCTAGATTGCTACTCTTGCTACCCTACTTCTCTATGCAAGAATTTTGGGAAATGCTGCTTTTCTTATGGACCAGTGGACATCTTACAGTACCTGACGATATAAGATTTAACAATCGCTAACACAAAGATGTGAAATGTTGTTCAAAGTATGAAAGCATCAGAGTGACACTGTGCTAGACCCCTGAGGGCCTCGTCTTTTCCAAAATCTCTTTTTTTGTATCCGTCATACACACCGGGTATATTTTACCGTGGAATTCCTTCTTGAAGCAATCCACAGCCCGAGCGACCAATTTCCTCGCGATTAAAACCATACCGTCCCACACTGAACTGTCGCCCTCAGATAACCCCTTTAATAATGAACCGAAAGCGATTTCATACATCCACTTCTTAACGCGCGGACCTCGTTTTTGTCGGGGGCGTGAGAAGAGTCATGTCCCGGATAAATTCGAGCCCGGAGTTCGTTTTGTCCGGATTAGATGAGATTCCGCTGATGGCGACGTACTAGATATTCTTCGCTGGCTCGTAGTAACAACGTGAGATTCAGCTTCTACACAATGTTACCCTAATCCTTCCGTCCTATATTAAAGGCGAACACTTATTAAATTCAACCGGTTGGGTTAGGTCGCTGCCTGGGTTTCATGGGCGTTAAAGTTTATTCGGAGAGCTGCAGCGGGTTTTGAAAAAGGTGTATCTGTATGCAAATTCCCTCTTTTACGGGATTATGCCACGCTGTGCTCTCGACGAAATATACGCGATTCGTTTTACGCGATAGGCGAGTATTTCAAGGTAACAGCTCGAGGATTTCAATTTTCAACACTTATAACAGAATCACCCAGCAAGGTAGACAATTTTCCGCATAAAAATTGTCACTTTATGTCCACTATTTCAAGAAAGAATCTGCGAGCATAAAATGACAACGTTAATACACAGACAAGTACCAAGTTAACAACTTGTTCCGATCTCTGGTTCTGGAAATATTGAGAATTTTCTTCAATGGAAGCAAATTGGTGTAGGTCATCCCTTCCGTTATGACATAACCCCCTGGAATGATAGAGGCCAGACAATTGCTCTAAAATGCTGCGTTACTACATCGATAAGTAAGGCCTTCGACTCCGTGAATCGGAGAGCGCTATGGAAAATCATGGGACGACTTGGAGTACCCGAAAAATTCTTAGCAGTGTGTAAAAGCCTTCATAACAACAACACCGCTAGAATACAGCGACAACCGACCATACACAACCGTATAAATTCGGCATCACGGGTATTCTGGAAGCTAAAGGACAGAGTGTTTCAAAATCACGACCTCAATCTGAAGACCAAGACAGCTGTTTACAAAGCAGTGGTCCTCCCAACGCTTCTTTACGGAAGCGAAAGCTGGACGCCCTACAGGCGACAGCTTAATATAGCTTAAACAAACGCAACAACGTCCTCTAAGACAGATAATGCACATCAGATGGTTCCACAAACTTTCAAATGCAGAAGTCTTGCAACGTGCGAGTACAACAATTGAGACTCAAGTAACGAAGGCCTGACTCAGATGGAGCGGCCACATTCTGAGGATGCAAGACACAACACTCCCCAAAATAGCTCTGTATGGCGAATTCACAGAGGGAGCTCGGAAACCAGGAGGCCAGTATAAGCGGTTTAAGGATATACTACTATACTACTACTACTACTGAGGACTAGCCTCAGACAGGTCACAGTGGAGGTCTTTGGTACACAGTTATAATGGAGACTCGAGAAGGATACAGCGGCGGCCAGATCTGATTGGTGACTGTGCCTCGATGATAGGTAGGTAGACTATGAAAAAATGCACAAAAGCTCCCAACTCCTAAGCTTTCCCCGTTTCATTCGGAGAATATAATTTAATTAAAGAATATCATTATTTCATACACTCCCTTGGGAAGAAAAAAATCAGTATCAGTCCCCATCCACATATAGAAGACCCAACCCAATCGTTCTCTATCGGAAAGGAACACACCACCTAGAAAGAGCGCTTTGAATTAAGAACGAAACTTGGAGAAAAATACTATCGGACTTCATATAACGAAAAATAATGGGAACACATGGAGATAAACAACTGGTGGGTTATTTGTTCGGTCCCTGGAGCTCTGTCGCAAGGGAAGGAATCCTTTTATGTCCGCAACAAAGGTGGAAAACTTCGTCGAAAATATAATATGGTTCTTTGACTCCTTCCCGGGCAGCAAAGAAATGGAGAGAGCTCCGCAAAGTTGGTAGGGACGGAGACCAATTCGCCGAATCAAAAAAACCATTCAGGAGTCTTCAACTTCGAGACTTTGTTCTTGCATTCAATATCCTGAAACGATGGGCGTCGTGCGGAAAAAGCTGGCTGGAGTTCCACTTTGCGTGATTTTTTCCTTCTCGATCTCAATGAAAACCAGTTGGATGTGGGATCCATTCACCGTGGACAAAAAGGAAAATTCTACTCGAATTAACAATGATGATTGAATCGTCATCGGATGGAAACTCGTGAAACAAGAGATTAGTGGCAATTCCATACACGATCGTAAAACGAAGTGCGACAGGTGTCAATGTAAAAATAGTATATTATGATACATGTGTAAAGTGACCTCAACGTTGCAAGGCTTTTGTACACTTTAGTCCATTTGCCGAAGCAATGAAATGAACGGGGCATCAGTCATGCATCCGCACAAAAGCGGACAATTTCTCAGAATTCGTGTTGTCAAAACTGCGCTTCGTTGCCGGTGCACTAGCGATTTGATTTTAATCGTTTTGTTTCAGTCAATGAGTTAGCTCAACGCTATAAACTTTTTGGATCTCAATGAAAACCAGTTGGATGTCGGATCTATTCACCGTGAAAAAAAGAAAAAATTCTACTCGAATTAACAATGTTGATTGAATCGTCATCCGATAGAAACTCTGCATCCTACAGAGAATGAATCATTATTCGTAATGATTTATTAGCTCTCTTTGAGTCCCACGTGAATGCTTCTTTTGGTTAACTCGAAATGAACTTTTTCTCAATCACATGGTCCGACTTGAATCAATCGTCAAGTTCCTCAAAGTTTCCTAAGTCATTTTCCCCTTAATCCCAAACAACAAGAATTTTTCGATGCGGCAACACCGTATCAAGAACAACTGTTTTTATTTTCCACGCCAACAAACAGTTTGAAACAATTCCAGTAGATTCTTCTGCTCCATCGCGTCTGATGGCTCAATCTATCATGAAGAAGGATGAAAGGAGCGCTCTTATCTATTTTAATTTTTCACCTCAGATACAATGAAAGTCGAGAGTCATTCCAGAAATGGACGAACTTTTTCGGTAAAGGGCCAAGTTTAGTCGTTATATTAGTGGGGGTACATTAATCATGTCTGGAAACGAATGGAATCAGAGTGTTCGCTAATATAATCAGGAGGCCGGATATAAATGAGGTGGCTGCTACATCAGTCAGAGATGCTAATGCCACTGATAAAATTCTGCGGTGTTTGTTGGTGAAAATCTGGAAACACTGCGTGAAACATTATCTTGAACAAGTGGTGGAAGCGTATATTTGGAACTACCGAAGAACTTGTCAGTAAAACATGGATTCTCCAGCATCCATAATACATCTAAGAATTGAATTTTCAAAATCGTTTTCAAATGAATTGACGATATATTTTTGAAAACTAATAGATTTTCCTCCATTTTATTTCCATAAGTGTAGACTCATATAAAATTCCTAAATGCTAATCTAATAATAAAAGGAATAATAAGGATAAATTCAGATGCATACCACCCGACGATATGAATATCGACAAGTGTTACGATCCGAATTGAGCTAGCGAATTTGCCATCGTCAAGGCCCCAAATGGAGTACGTTCCACCGAAGAAAAGCAGATGCTGACCATGGATTCGGCCTCATTTGGCCTCATCAGAGCAACATAGCATTTTTCCACGGTGGAGAACGTTTGGAATTGATGGAACTTTATTCAATGTTGTCATGTTCTACCGGGTATTATTTACCCAGAGCGCCATCCAACATGAAACGGTATCCGATTCAATCCCCTCCAGATAGAAACCAAGACGAAGACAATAGCATATGTCCCATATTTTCCCTAATTCAGGGAATGTTGCTCTGATGAGGCCAAAATGAGGCCGAAACCATGGTCAGCATCTGCTTTTCTTCGGTGGAACGTACTCCATTTGGGGCCTTGACGATGGCAAATTCGCTAGCTCAATTCGGATCGTAACACTTGTCGATATTCATATCGTCGGGTGGTATGCATCTGAATTTATCCTTATTATTTATTCATTGCCTCCCCGTTTAGGCGTGATCATTCTTCATTATTAATAAAAGGAATATTCCAATTATTTCATTGGATATATTTGCTATCATATTTCGTGGACCTCGTGGAATCTCTTTGTTGATACCTTCTTCTTTTTGGACATATCGATACAATAACTATAGGATCAAGGAAACCCCATGATATTGAAGACGATGTTAATAAACACTCATTAATGTAATTCAATGAAATCTGATTACCTATGCTCTTAGTCTTCGATAAGAGTTCAAATAGCTCAACCTATACTGATATCTAATTTTTCCTTTGGGAAGATGGTGTCTTACAACCAAGGCTTCGAGGAAAAGAACCGAGGTATCCTGAATCCATCCTCCGAGAATAATTCCTCATGCTGAAAAATAACTCCTTTCTCTCTCTAAAGAACGCATTCGTTTGGATTAGCCCGACTGCTCTTCTTCTTCTTCTCCGGATGAATGAACAAATTGGAACGCCTGATTAAAATACATCCTTTCAGGGGGTAATCGCCCTCATCAATCGTTTTTCTCAGGAACGAAATTATATACATGAATCTCTGTCAATTTAGCCCGGTCTGAATCAATTCAAATTGCCGATGGAGGTGCTATCCTGACGAGCGTCAGAGACGGTGTTGAATCTTTAAGCGCAATCGTAATAGAAGAATCAGGGTATCCTATTAAATATAAATGTAAATTAGCGCCGACTTGGAATATCAACTAGAGAATGATGTCTGAGACGTTTAATTAAGGCGAAAATTTGAATTTGGGGCTGTCCTAGACTAGCAGATTTCTCACTTTTGATTGATTATAATAGAGATCAAAGCTGTACGCATTTATCGATTACTGCGTCAGAGAATTATTTCTAATACCAGTCTAGATCAATGTGAGGGGAAACAAAGTTGTCTGGTTTCAGCGAAAAATCTTCTACTGCATGATTTATGCTGGAAAAATCGAAATGAATTTTTTTAACGCTAAATAATTACGATTCAGAAGAGATCTTTTTTGACATGTATCGGAAACGGAAAATTTCTCAATTTTTCATTCCATCTCACCACTGCAAACTGTGGGGAATACCAGCTACTCATATCAGAGTGAGCATAAAATATTGATTCCATAAGAATCATCGTAGCGGCGGAGTTCGCCAGGTCGCATGGAAAAAATCCCTTGTTCTCCGACCGAGGAAACCGAAACTATAATGCAAAATGACAGATCCCATTATTTACTGAAAAACAACAAAGTGAAAGTAGCAAACCATGTAAGGAGAACGGGAAGAAAGTATAATATCAGCTAACCCTGAAAAAAGGGCGACCCTTTTCTCGTACACGGATTTATAACCCAACTTGAAAACTTTAAAGTACACAGTTGCGCTCCCAAAGTTTCTGACAAATTAAATGATAATATTATAAACTTCACTTTTCGGACGCCGGCGGAGCGGGTCAGAATGGATTTGACTATTTCCTGAGGTCGGATCCCGGATGAACTTGAGAGAAAATAATCTCAAGTCTGGGGAAAATCGGAAGGTTTTGTTTTCCTAATTTCCTACTTCCTGGTATTGCGGTTCCACAAAAAAGTCCACGAAGAGCATTATTCTGAAAAAATATTCGGGGAAGAGGTTTCAATAAAATTCGAAGAATCAAAATGAAATACAGGCTATACAGGGTGTGCCAGGAGTAACTTTATACTGGGTTTTTCACGAGAAGTTTGCCATAGCCTAAAGGCAATAAGGGCCATATAGTGGCCCAGAGGCCATTAGTTTCGGAGATACAGAGTGATTTATGAATTTCGGCTTAAATTTTCGATATCCATAACTTGAGAACGAGTAGTTTGATTTTGATGAAAATTTAAGGGTTCGTTTACATCCAAAAGCCCTTCGAGATGGCACAAGACATTCTCAGATTATCAGGACAGAACAGAAAAGTCGAGATTTATATCGAAATCTATATTTTCTGGATGAGTTGATGAAATGTTGTTATAGCTGAATTGAAAAAACATAGAAGCCTCAACCAAATTCAAGGGCTTTTGATATTCAAAAAATTGGCAAGGGGCAATGAAAATTATAACTGAATCATTGAAAACAGTACCGTATTTTCAAAAGTCCACATGGAATATGATTTCGTTCGTTCGTTCCTCTTTTGCAACAATTTTGCCATGCGAATGGAAAATTGAATATGGTTGGCAAAAACGTCCTTTTTTTGATTCTGAAGACTAAAATTTTTCAACTGATCCAGAAAATATGGATTTCGATATTTGAAAGATAAGTCTCAATATTCTTACTGATCAAACATATGCTCCAGACACTCCAGTGGTACAGAAAAAGACGAGAATGTTGTTTGCAGCAGCAAATAGAGATTGGACAATTCACCATATCGATATTACAGCAGCTTATCTATTCGCCGACCTGAATGAATAAGTTTATATGGAGGTGCTAAAAGAATATGAAGAAGTTTTTGATAGCCTGAATGAAAAATTTGTCGATTTACCTTCAAAGGAAGACATGGGCGCCCGCAGAAATTTTTCTCAGGGGGGGCAAAATATCATCTACGATTAGTTTTACTGAAAGAAAAATTTCTCTAACGGTGTCTATCAGAATCTCAGGGGGGGCCGTGGCCCCCCCTGCCCCCCCCTGCGGGCGCCCATGAAAGAAGAAATCAAACATGATAAATTAGTTTGCAAGCTGAAAAAGTATGGGCTTCATCAGTCAGGACTGATGTGGAACAAAACTTTGGATTTTTTCATCAGAAACCAAAATTTTGCAAGGTCCTGAAATTGCCTCTGCCATCTTGAAGTGTTATGGGAAGTCAACAACACCACAACATTTCATTAAAATCGGATCACTGATTCTCACGTTATTAATATCGGAAATTAAGGCCGAAATCCGTAAATCACCAAGTATCTTCGAAACTAATGGCTTTTGGTTTCAAAAGAAGCAATTTTTCTGAGAGGCCCAGATGACCCTCATTCACCACCAGCCTATGGCTAACCACTCGTGAAACATAAGAGATGAACACCATAAAGCTTTCTGGGAAAAGCCAGAAATCAATTTTTTATAGTCAATCTACCTACGGATTGACTCAGCTTGTCCTACACTATACCTATCTGATAAGAACATGTACCGTTACTCCCGGGACAGCCTGTATAAGTTGAGCGATAAGTACTGCGTAGCCAACTAGAAATTTGGGATTCCTGGATTCCCCTATTTTCTATTCGTATCATAAGTTGAAATAACGTTAGCCCCATTTATTTGGTGGTTAGTGCTGACCAACCAACCGCGAAATTCCGCAAAAAAAAAAATCGGGTAAAATCATTTGTTCGTTCGACGCTGCATAACGCCCTACAAAATCCGCTAATACAGAAATACATCAAACGATGAAAGGCCGCCAGTAATGCACGGCACGGGCGAAAAATATGAATAAATGTAATCGTATTTCAACATTATAATCTACATCGGAATGGATGTAACTGCGACGCGAAAAACGTTAATTTATTCGACCGGCCAACCGAATAAACATATTTGAAATCCGCTGGGACCGGCCGGCAACAGCGGATGCAAATGCGGTTTTTTGTTTGTATTTATCTGGTGCGTGACACAACATCGGTTTTTCGTTCAACATCCACGGTGACATACACACGACAAATAGCCGGGAAAGTGTTCCCTAATCTCAAAATTAACCATGTGCGCTGATACATTCGGCAAACACTGAGATGAACTCTGAATTGTGGAGTTCAGCCGCGGCGGGCGGTTGCTGAAGGGTGCTCGATTTTCAGGACGTGCGACAAGAGATTAGTAGCAATTCCATACACGATCGTAAAACGAAGTCCTTTGTCCGAAGCATTGAAATGATGTCATGAACGGAGCAACAGTCATGCATCCGCACAAAAGCGGACAATTTCTCAGAATTTGTGTTGTCAAAACCGCGCCTCGTTGCCGGTGCACTGGCGATTTCATTTCAATCGTTTCGTTTTGGGCAATGAGTTAGCTTAACTCTAAAAACTTTGGTTTTGACTGTTTTCGATTTACTCTCGTCAGTTATACTGTTTCCCTTTTTCGATCTTTCTTTCTACTCAGCATAGCAGTGAATGTTTTCTCGATGGTTGCCCCTGAATTCACGACAGTGCCCTTTCCATTTGAAAAATCTGAAAAATGCGAAAAATCTAGATTATACGGACTTTTTCAGCGCGAAACCGTCGATCAAATTACGCGAAAGTGACAAAATTCTGGATATTCAATCCGCCCCGTCTAACAGCTCTGATTTATTTCATCATCTGGCCTGGTGCCCGCGGAGAATTGATTCAATGTTGTAGAATAAATTGCTCGCACTTCACCGAAATCGCAATCAGTCCTCATTTCATGGTTCGATTGTCTGAGGCCGCGACAGCATATTTTCGATTTATGTCCCCTGTTGCTCGCCGTTACCGGGTTCTACCCGCGATTTTTCTGGAAACAAAGATAGCGTCTTCGGGGTCCGTTCGTTTGACGGTAAATTCGTGGTATTGAGATGTTTATTTCTTGGTTCTTCGTCCAGTTGGCGAATTTCAGAGGGACATTGATGAATGTTTCTGAGCAATTAGAGAAGATATTGAACAATTTCTGGTCCTTTTATTGACTGTATAAGGTGCTGATGGCGTTTTTTGGCATTTCAGCTGATCGCAAGGGGTATTTGTCACATAATGATGTTCTCTTGTTGGAAAAATTAAAGCTCTGTCATAGAAATGCCAAGAATGACTTCAAGTGAAGCAAGTGTGCAGTCCCCGCTGAGGTACAGAAAAAAATGACGTCAGGCCTTTGCCATATCCAGATTCACGTCTTCAAACTAGTTATACCATCGATTCCATAATCCCTAAGACCCAAACAAAGCGGAACAAGTTCGGATAATCCATAACGCGCCGCCGGCAACAATCTAAGACGCACACATGCAGCATCGTCCTATTTCGCGACTGTCGCATCCTATACCGGCTAATTAATTAACTCCATTCATCGCCCAGGGCCCTCTTAGTGCCGTTTCGCCTTCGCTGATTCAATTTATCCGGATCCGTCGCCCATGGAGACCCCGTTCAATAGGATCAAATTGCCTATGAGCGAGTGTTCCTGTCGCGTTACAACCCAAAATTGGACTGTATTCTTTTTGTCTCGTTTCAGACGCGAACCGGCCGCCTCGCTACGCCCCCACGGCCTCGAGCCGAATTGATCATTCCGAATTGAAATATATACACGATGGAATCCTTTCCGAAGGACGAAACGCTAACGCGGAGAATTTTTTTTGGTCGTTTCGGTGACGCGATGTGTCGAAATGGCGTTTTTGCGTTGAGGGGCGTTTTGACGAATATCATTTGTTGTTGTTATCCGGGAACCCTCCATGTTGATCCTCTCTGAAACTGTCTCAGACATCTAGCACTTTTTGGAAACAGTTTTTCCGCTTAAATGGAAACCAGAGGTTGAATTTTTTGACTTCACATATCCATATGACATTGTTCAGACAATGAACAGCACTCATCTAAAATTTCATAGGTGAAAGAAGCAATATTAACAAGAATATCAAGTTGACGATGATTAAAATCGAGGAACCACAATTTATGTATCGGTGGCATGGGGCTTCGAGACCAAAACCCACAACAAGTCCACTGACTGACAGTACACTCCTCACAATGGCGATGGATATACCCTGGTTTGTTAGAAATAAACAAATCTTCAAGTACTTGGAATGGGAACCAGTTACAGAATCTAGGAAGAAAAGGGCAAAAACGGTATTCGGGAAAGCCAAACAGCATCCAAATGAGGAATTACGAAGACTCGTTGACTACGATCCCACTAAAAAAGCTAGTAGGTCAAGAACCTACCACCGAAGACCGAGAGATCAACTAAGAATGCAAAACTGAAATATTGATTCACTATCACCTAACCAAAGCTTAACCTATGAATGATATAGGCAGCATAATTATCAACACGACAATAATCGTGTGAGAGTCCAAAAACCACTGGTTAATAGGCAAAATGCCCGGAATCTATGAAGAAGCAGTTGGCGATTTTTAGTGGGTGTCGAACTCATAGAGTGAGCAATCCCACACTGTCCCCCTGAGGAGATTTTTGGTTCGTATTCTTGAAAATTTTCCACCTGCTACAACCACAACAAAAAAAAAAACGTAATTTTGACTTGCTTCAGTGCTTTCTAATTCATCAATATTGATAGCGAATTTGAAAAAACTGCGTTTTTGGACTTCATGGAAACTTATAACGTCTCAAGACCTCCAAAACCAATCTTTAATTTTCCATTGTAAGTCAGGCCTTCGAAGCTTTTATCATCCCAACAAAAATTGAAGACCTGTCGAACTCTGTTTCAATCAAGGAAAGCATCCATTTCTAGTACAATGATCAATAATAACAATTCACCAATAATTTTTCACCCTTATCCAGATTTTCAATCAAATTTGTCCATTTGGGCATCTCGAAAAAACTTGAGAAAGAACAGACTTTTGGACAGTAGGCTCCTTCCATTCCACGTATTTTTGGGAGGTACAAAAAAACCTGTTGTCACCTACAGCTCGCCAACAAGCTCTAGAAGTGTATTGCTTGACTTTCGGAATGGATCACAATATCACACCCTTGTTTCTTTTCCTAGTTTATGTCTGCACATCCTACGATTGCACGTATTTCCACCTGAAAGGCACTTGAGATGGAGCCTTGCGAGAGTGGATATTTATCCAAGGTTCAAGAAGTTTGCATCCAGGAAGCTTCACATTTAGGCTTCAAATAGGTCATTCGATCACAATATTTTCTTCGTCCATGGAACACATCTAGGATAACAAGATATCGATCATCCTTCATGTTTTCGATTATAGATTCAACTGTACACTCTTAATAGTAGGCTTCCAACTAGTACGTAATCTGAAAAACAATTTAAAATATTCTCCACTAGGAGAAGATATAATAGCAGACTCCCTGGCTCAGATATAAAGGTCCATCACAACTCTTGATAAAAAGCAGCCCTACTTTATAATATATCGATAGCATTCATATCAGCCAGCTCTATGAGAACGAACACAAGCTGTCACACTGATGACGTGAGATATAAAAGAATCGTTCGAAGTTGTGCAACATTTACATTTGTTGATACTTATAAACAGTTCGTAGTAGAAAGTGGTGACAATGTGAGGTAAAACAATGAAAAACTGAACAATTTGTCGACCATTTATTGACAATTATTTTCGTTGTCACCTGCAAACCACAGAAACTGCGAACTGTCAGAAAGCTCGCAATTTCCAGAGTTACCGATAAACCAAACTCGCCCCCAACGGCCCATTCCGAAATCCTCGGGCAGCTACGAAATATACGTTTACACTGCGACCGAACTCCTTCAAAACCCCATTTGGCCCGGTCGGCGGTCCCCAACCGCCCCATCATCCCCCAAATTCAAATGTGTTCCAGCGGAAGCGACGAAATCAATTCCGTCGGCGAGGTCGACGGGGTTGATTCGGCCTACTCCACCAGGGGGAGTGCTAAACTCCAATTACTCCGCGGGGACGGCACTACCTTGTCGTTACCAGAGCGTTTGAGATAAATGCCGCCACGGAGTGCGTCAGCAAACTTTGCCTACTTTCGTGAAGGCTAAATTGGGTGTCCGTCAGTCAGCGAGTTAGATTTGGACGGAAAACTGACGAGATAATTCGTATTATCACTTGGATACTTGGGACGTGCTGTACGATCCGATCTTTTGAGGTTACATGTGATTTTTATAACAGGAGCACCAAATCTTTGCAATCTCAAATTTTCAGTCTCAAACTATTGACGAGAAATGTACGCAGATATCTACCTTTGAGTAGCCATGTGTGAGAAGCTTAGGTCGTTGAACGCCAGGTGTCGCATCGATTTATTTAATACTTCGGTGTCCATGCCGGCTTTCAACAAAAGATCCTCTGCTTCATTCAGTCGGCATCGTTTGGTTGAAAGGGACCAACCCAATTGACAGGTGGCGTTCACGTGTTTGCCATCTGCCCGTTCGATGGGTGTCTTTCTTAGGTCCTAGTTCTTGGTAACTCTGCATAAGCCAATCATAAGTCATTATGAGTCAGATGGCCACAAGTACATTCTCATTTGGCAGTCAATGTTGGGATATTTGTTGAGCCAAAAAATGTCTCGGACACTGATATTGATGCCTTTTCATTGTCATTTTTCCCACCTCAAATTTTAGATCTATTCCTACGACTGTCGATTCTATGACCTGTTCTACTAGTTTTCCATCAATTTTAAAATTACATGTTACGTGCCCCACACACTCAGTTTTCATTTTCCATCTTGTATCCTGGCGTTTTTAGTCATTTTTCAGTTATATTGTCCATTGATGAGGTGAATCTGAAATAGCTTTGTTTTATACATCTATTTTTATTCTCAAAGTTTCGGAGAAGAGTCCAGTTGTCCTCGTACAAGTACAGTGTTGTTTCATGCCCAGGATGAATTCGGTTAGCAAGAATCAAACACCTTTTTCCTCAACTATTTAGAGATTATAGCACCAGTCAAACATCACCTCTGAAAATTCCTCGGATTGAAACCCTTCGAATAGAACTGGATAACTCGAAGAAAAAAATTCCTTGTGCCCCTCCGACAAAAGTGTTACTAATACAGGTAATTCCATCGATCTGCGAGTTATCTACCGAATTTCAATTTCTATTCATGGGAACCGGTAGACACGGCGAAGTATCATGCCGAAAATATCTTCCCTTGATCGAAAAACCACCTTATATATTACCACGGCAATATTGCGCGGTGGGTTATATCGATGTTCCGGGCTTGGGGGAAATAAGGAACCTAACAAAATACGCGGCAGGACGAAGTTTGATCCTCTTACCGCCGTCCTGAAATTCCGAATGAGGATAAGAAATATTTACTCGCTCCCGAAATGCGAGGGACAGTGAAAGGGTCCCAAGGACGAGTGTATTTCCATCCGGATGGTCAGACGGACGAGCTTTATCCTAATTGCCTTCAAGATCTGGGCGAATTCTCAGTGGATAACTGTTAGAAGATGAGGGCTGAACGTTTTCGGTGGACTGTGGACGAAAGTCGGTTCCAACTTACTTCAGGTCGCCCTTAATTCCAGTTGAATCGCTAAAATTTCATTGCTGAATCCATACGAGACACTTGGTACACATTAGTACCACTTACAACCATTCTCACAACTGAAAATTTATTATTATTTTATTATACTGCTCTATGAAAGTTAAGGAAGGAATTTTGATACTGTTTCAAAAGATTCCATCTGTTTTCACCAATTTTTTAATAAGAGAATTTCACTCACTCATCCATGTCATTTTTGCACCTATTTCTTCATATTTTTCACAGTTCAGGTGAAAATTATTCTCAGCATTTGTAGTAAAACAGTTAATTAGTAGCCTTGATCAATTGCGTTAAGAACCACCCGATCTCTTGAAGTGTACTTGACAGGGGTCAAGCTCTCTCGAAAATGAGACTCTCGTGGGCATCTACTAACTACTACATCAGATCCAAAGTCATCTAATATTCTAGATAGACGACAAGAGTAGGACATGCAATATCTCATCTCAGCAAAAGTGGATATTATTCATTGCATCATACCAGCCCTAATAAGTAACGCACTTTATGATTCAATTAGCGAGAACCAGAATGTAACAAAATGTCAGGACACTCAACACCAAGGACGAACAGGCAAGGATAAACTACACAACGTTCTCCTAATCATCCCGACTAGTGGGGTCCTAAACCGAGGATTTATCCTTCGGATAATGAAAGTCAAGGAATGAAACGAGAACTGAGAAAACAAGGGCTCTAGTAAAATATTCAGGGTTGGTAGTTTACTGCACGAGCTCAGAAATGAAATACTTCCTTGCGCCTTCGTGAGACTGGCATACTTATATGATTTCGTCTCGAAAACATCTTATACTGGGTCATAAACCCCAGAATTATGAGATCTCAAATGAAGGAACAGATTAGTTGAGACAGGTTTCTCAATGGTCTTTTACGAGCCTAAGCATATATTATCAAACTTTGATCTGTTGATGTGTAGAGACTCTCTTCACCAAACTGTGAACTCCTTCCTCCACTCCATCACTAATGATATTGTCCTGAAACACATTTCTGGGTCCCTTCTGCAACGCAGTAATTACGTTCACATCGGAGATGGCAAAAAAATCCCCATTCAACTAATGAAGTTCAATCCAGAGCAAAAGAATGATATTTCATAAAGAACTGACATTTCTCTATCCTCATTACCCTGAAAGTTTCGGATTTAGACGTGCAGGGTAATGAATTTCATTTCGTCAGTAAGTCAACTTTTGTTGCGTATATTGTCACCGACTTCATTTCGAGATGAAAAGTTTTTTCTCCTCTCTTTTGCTCGTTAATCTTCATTGTCGGATGGCTAATTTCATATCTGCGTCGTTTTAATTATGTAATTGCCCAAAGTTAGGAACGATGGATTATAATTATGCAGTTGCTCCTTCAAGGCTATCCTCCAAATTAAATTCCACTGCAAATTCCACTCTAGATGATTGTTCTTTCGACGGAATTCTTGTTGATTCAACGCCACCTTGATTGGTATTACACCTGGATAAAACAGGAAATTTCCTGATGTCTCGCTCTCGGCACCGATTGAGAGGAATCTGTCTGTGACTCCATTTTGTTTCATTGTTCGATAGAATTAATTAAGTGAAGTAGAAGGAATGTTCGAAATCAGAATGTACAGAATATCACTGAAGAATAAGAAAAATTCGAAATAAATTTATGCTCGACGAATTGTGTCAGCAAAATCAATTGTGAAAATGAGACTTTCATGGATGCGCGAATCAAAGTAGTTATTTATGAACCAGGGACGAAAAACTGGCTATTACAGTCGATCCTTCAAATTGATAGCCGAGGTGCCACTCTGGCATCTTTAACTTACCGAGGAACAGGGCGGACGAAAAGTGTTTAGGGACGAAAAGTGTATGAGGTCGAAAAGTACTTGCCCTCAAAAATAGTCGACTTTTCGTTCGAAATTTGGTACATGAGTCAGTTTTTGTTTAGGTCGACGAAAAATACAGTATATATGGAACTTTAATTTATTTTGAATGACTGCAACCAGGAAATGAATCCTTGAACTGGAAGAACGAACATCATGATACATCCTTAAAAAAAACTGCCCCACTCTGAATGCAGCACAAGATCCTGATACAGTCCTGTTTAATGGAAATTCTCCGGCAGATCCATCTGCCTCCATTTGTCTTGTGTTCGTGGTCCAATGCGTTTTCGATCAATTTCGTCGAATTTTTCTCTGCGGAGTAAACACGAGACCGTGGAAAAACGGCACAGATACTTAGTTTTAATTATTTTCCGACAAAACATTGCGGGAATCTGACAGCTATTGGCTAGTTTTTCGTCAATCTGATGTTTCATGTGGACAGAAGCTATTTCCCCTTGGAAAAACTACCGGAGTTTCATTGTGAACGTTCATTCACTTTTATTACCTTGTGATGTTCCAGTCCAAGAAAAACGAGTGTTGCGGGATGTGAAAGTGGGGCAAAACTTTTTCCAATTTGGGTTTGATGTCTTCAACATCGCCGTTCACTATTTGAATCATGTAGATTTTAAAGAAGTCCGTCTTCTCGAAAACAACAGGGGATGAATTTATGGAGTTTTATTCAGAAATATAACCCCATTCAAGATAAAAACCCTTCAAAGTTTTCGTTCCAGACGACCAATTACCAAAATTGAAAATTCTATTGCTATTAAAGTGAGTGTTTCTAACACCTTTGAAAAATCTTAACGATCAACTCCAAACAACCAAACATTAAGTTTTCTATGTTTTTTTTATAATTTTTCAACTGATTCATTAGAAAATCTATTTAGTTTTCTTCCATCATTTCTTTCATATGACTATTTATGACTTTTATTCTTGATTCATAGTTCTAAAATGATAACAGCTTGGTTGATTCACAATTCTTCATGTAAATGAATCGAATTAACACTATATCCAATCATGTAACTATAAATAAATCCTTTCATCTATTTTCTGTTTGACTTCTATTCAATAGTAATAATTTCCTAGATTATCCATCCCAGCGTCCTACACAGTGATTCGAAAAAAAGCCTGCATTATACGATGCCCTGCAGCGTGCTCCTAAATTGATATTGAATCATGCTGGCATCCCTCGATTGCAGTGAAAATATAATGCCGAAATGGAAAAATATGCATGAAAACACACCGGAACCGATTTTTATCGGTTTTTCACGATCGCGAGTCACATTGAAAAACGGAAATATTAAGAGTTGAGTGTTTTTCTGGACCCATTCATACCTTTCAACAACAAATAAACGAACACCGCCAACACATTTCAATGGCTAAAAGCTATTATTCTAGTCGGGGCCTGATTTATACGGTACTTAAAACTCGGATCGATATTCCATTGAGGCATAAACGTAATCGGGAGTCCTGTTTTGGAGCTGCGATGAATATTTGAGCCCTATAGAAGCTCACAGTGCGCGTATTTTGAAAGAAGGGTAAACGCGAAACGTAATCACTGGGAATTCAACACTTTGAATGAAAAACTGCCAAATTCATTCCATTCGATAAAACCGTTTGTGAAATAGAACTCACCCTGTATATCATCCGTAGGTATATTTTTTGGTAATATTTTTGGAGATACTATTTCGAATGATTCCAATGTTGCTAAAGATAAAATATGAATTTATTTCAATTTTATTTCTTTGTGGTTGAAATGAAAGAAGAATGAAGTCATTGCGAAATAACTTCTGGCTTTCCTCGAAAATAGTAAAAAAAAAAGACAAATGGAACTTTTCGTCAATAATATTATAATTTCAAATCCATGAAATCGCTGATATAGGAGAAACTCCTGCCCCATCCTCATAAAACATACCAGGCTTTCGAAAATAACACAGGAAACTGAGTTTTCAAAACGGATGTATAAAATAAAACATTTTCCCCATCTAGACAATATTGCTGGAACCGAACTTCTTGTCGATATAATGAAACTGCTAAGATAAAAGAAAATTTATAAACGAACGAAAACATTTCCGATGATATATCTCTCCATAAATCTAGGGCATAACAAACCCTAATAAAACTGCAATAGTAATATATCAGCGATTCTTTATTGCAGTTTCACTTTGTTGAGAGTATACTCCCATCCCAGAGGGTAAAACGAGAAACTCCATTTTATGACGGCAGGTATATTAGATTTTGCACTATGTTGGCATCAAGTTGGCCAGATATGAAGCGCAGTGTACTTTTCTATTCGATTTAAAATCGCCGTTTTGTCTGAATTGACCCGAGCAAACAACACTGAGCAGTTACATCAGCAAAAAGCTTTAAATCAACAGAAAAACATTCTACTGGCGTCGTTTTTTAGTTCGGAAATAATGCTAATATCAGGAGAGCAAGCTTTTTTCAATATAAACAAAGAAATATGAATATGATATTTTTTGGTCCCTTCAATCGGTATAATTTTAGAGTGGATTTCATTCGTGTTGATTGAATGCAAGATTTGTTCATAAAATTAAATGTTGTAGAATGATTTCTTCTGTGCAATATCAGTGAATATTTTATCCTTCGCTGTCAGCCAAACCTGGGTGAGCTGTAATCCCATGCAGGGGTATATTGGAAAGTAGAAATTACAAATAATATTATTTTTTGTTCAAGATTATTTACCTTCGCTTACGTTGGCCATCAATGTAGTTTCTTTTTCGAAAGGTTCAAAACTCTACTCACCTGAAAATAAGAAAAAAATCATTAGAAAAAAAGTTATCAATCATGAAGGTTCTGATAAAGCAATACGATCCCGATGAAATGAAGGAATAAAGCTCGAATTGCTAACGATACAACCGCTGACTATTGCGAAAAGGAAATATAGCGAATTCAGTGATTTTTTCATTGAAATTCTCGGTTATATTTTTTTGTCGCCGTCGAAGCGTGATGATGCAAGCGAAACCGTCGAAACCTTCCCCTCTAAACCAATTTCTGGATAGAAGATTGTGGATATTCGGTTATAGTCAACTTGAGGCCATTCGAAATGGTAGACGTGTTGGGAATCTTCCTACTTATGTGTATGTGTCTGCCGTGGAATTGCACAAACCGCAGGGTCGGACTTGCATCGATAGAGGACGGATTCCACCCTAAAACGCTTTCCTTCTGTCCTCAATTGATAACACGACTCTACAAAAAATTTTTCGTTCTTTGTCCTAACGTTTATACTAGGATTTTCCGGTAAATTATGCACAAAAACGAAAAGAAAATACCTATTTTTGGTATAAAGTTTGCTTTTGTGATAGTTATAGTATTAATAATCATTCTTCATTCATAGGCTTCAAGCCTATGAAGCATATTTTGACTTTCCTGTTTGGAATCAAGACAAGCCATGGGCTCTACATGTTGCTTGCAGTTATTGTAAATGATATCGTTGAATCAGTCTCCTAATCACAGAAGCAAACTTTTTCATGCCATATATTTTTTTTTCGTCTAATTAGGATCTAAACTATCGAAATTTCATGCTTTGCAGTCAAAGTCAAATTTGGTGTTGACCCGTGTAATTTATGCAGCATGTAGCTCTTCCTATTTCGTCAACTTGAATAGGTGGATTCATTTGGGTTGATGAATCTCGAATCTAATATCATATTAGTCATTTACCCTATCATTTACTGCAAAATGAATTTAATTTTTGAGTTTGAAAAATCTTTAGCCTACTATAGAATCGAACAAAATTTCAATGTCAAAATATTTCATTACTCAACATATTCACCTCTTAATTTGATACATTTATTACAGCGAACCTGCAACGTCTCTAGACCTTAAAAACAGATTGATTCTTCTTGCTCTACAAACCAGACCTCCACAGCTCTTATTACCTCCTCGTTGGAAGAAAATTTACGACCTTTTAAACTTTTTTTCAGTTGATGAAAGAGATGATAGTCGGATGTAGCAAAATCTGGTGAATTAGAAGGGGTGTTCTAGTAATTCAAACCCTCAATCACGAATTTCTGCCTAACAACAACTTTTGATAACTTTCCGCGTCTTTTCTCTTTAATTTCTTTCCGTAGAGTGGTCAGTGATGTCGAACAGTAATATCCGATTATTGTTCTACCCTTATCCAAAAAATCAATCATGATTACTCCATGGCAATCCAAAAAAACTGAAGCAAGTACTTTTCCAGCAGATTTTTGGACACGAAACTTCTAAGATCTTGGAGAACCAGAGTGTCGCCATTCCATCGATTGTTCCTTTGTTTCCGGATCGTAGAAATGTACCCAAGTCTTATCTATAGTAACAATTCGATGTTTTCAAATCGAGCACAGATCGAACGCGATGCTTCTACCCTTGCACGCCTTTGCTCAACATTCAAACATTTAGGAATACATTTTGCAGTAATTTTTCTCATGTCCAAATTGACGTGAACTATATAATGAAAGCGTACGAAATATTCAGTGCTTCAAATATCCGTTTTAGCGCAATGTGACGGTTTGA
The DNA here is from genome assembly GCF_907165205.1 of Coccinella septempunctata. Taxonomy (NCBI): domain Eukaryota; kingdom Metazoa; phylum Arthropoda; class Insecta; order Coleoptera; family Coccinellidae; genus Coccinella; species Coccinella septempunctata. The sequence goes on from NC_058194.1 coordinate 27,976,916, forward strand.
TAAAATCATGTTATGAACTGCATCGATATTTTCGGGGAGTGACACATAAACTGGCCTTCCCGATCGGTCATCATCTTCAATGTAAAATTTACCCCTTTTGAAGCTTGTTGTCCAATTTTTCACGGTCGCATACGAAGGACATTGATCACTAAGATCAACATATCTTCGTTAATCTGCTAACCTCTTAACCCTTTTGAATACAGGTACTTGATGATGGATCGATGCTTCAATTTTTCGATTTTCACAATTTCTGTGGACATCTTCTTTGTTTTAATTCATTGCGTAACTCTGGTTTACTTTTCTGACCTCAAACTTCATACTGACACTTCTAATGAGTTATTGTTCGTTGCTATGGTAACGCGATTTTTTTTTTATGCGTGGAACTGGTCTAGGCTAACCAGATATCAATACATCCTCGTATTAGCATAGTTTTGTAAGTACCGGGTATGAAGTAGGTACATATTATGTAGCTTAAGTCATTTCTGCTCCTTGGCTTGTTAGCAACAGCACATACCTCTCCTGTTCTTGTCGCCATTAGCATTCCCAGCTCAGAACCTTCAGAAGAAAACCGCCAACGGTTCATTCGGGCAGAAATATCATTACTCAGACCTCGCAGACTCAGATAAGGGCTTCTGGTTCGGAATGCCGCTTTGAACGCAAACATTCCAGACGTCATATCCTCGGGGGCCGACCCTGTCAGCGCGACGTCGGTCGGGCTCAGCGTCGGCGTCCATTGAAAAGATATCGCAGCGCCCTCTCACGCGCTTTTAGTCGGGACATTTCTATCTATGCGGAAGACGTGTAAACTCAAAATCTCTTTTCCGTTGGCGTCCCGCTGCGCCCACAATTGCCCGAATAAGCCACAACATCTCCGGATGATTAATTCATGAGTTCTGAGTGGTTTAGGCGGCCGAAAAGCCCGCAAATCTAGAATTAGGACGGAAACGCTGTCCGTTGTTCCGCAGAAAGGTGTGGATTCGACGCATCTGGCCGAAGCGCTCGATGATACAATTAGGATTTTTTTCGGCTAAATCTCAAATCTTACGAGACGATAAATATTCAGTGGGATGGCGACATCCGAGACCGTCTGAGGTGGGAATATTACGGAATGAAACTGGAGCACAAAGGGGAACCCAATGCTTCAGTTTGGGAACCTGTATCTAGACGATAGACGTGCAAATCATTGTCACCACAAACTTCCACAAGCATTCCATATATCTCTTTCTCCTATTTGAAGGAAAAAAACGGAAAAATCCCGCAAATGATCTTTAGTTAACATATAACTGAACATACAGTAGATTTTCAGGTCGAAATCAATCAATAGGACTTTTAAGTGTGACTCTTTATCGAAACCTTCCTAGCTTTCGAACACTCTCATGTACATCTTTAGGGACTGCTGTTGATCTCCTTCAATTTGCTTCGAAGTTCTGATGATCCAGTAGTATAAGGTATGCCTAGAGACCATTAGATCTGTAGGTAATTCTCTGGTTTCTCAGGGAACCTAGTTTGATGCTGGTTTTTGCCCATGCTTTCAGTGTGCTAACGATCCTACAGAGAAACCAGAGGATTAGATCCTATGAATGATGTAAGCATAAGCACACTGAAAGCATGGCAAAACCAACATCAAACTACGAGGATGTATTGATATCCAGTTAGTCTAGATCAGTTCCATGAATAAAAAAAATATTGCGTTACCATAGCAACGATCAATAACTCATTAGAAGTGTCAGTGTGAAGTTTGAGGTCAAAAAAGTAAACCAGAGTTACGCAATAAATTAAAAGAAAGAAGATGTCCACCGAAATTGTGAAAATCGAGAAATTGGAGTATTGAGCCATCATCAAGTACCTGCATTTAAAAAGGTTAAGAGGTAAGCAGATTTACGAAGACATGCTTGGTGATCAATGTCCTTCGTAGGCGACCGTGGAAAAATTGGACTGCAAGCTTCAAAAGAGGTAAATTTTCCATTTAAGATGATGACCAGTCGGGAAGGTCAGTAAGAGTAGAACAATAACCGGAGATTAGTATTCGACATTACTGACCACTCTACGAAAAGAAATCAAAGAGAAAAGACGCGGAAATCTATCCAAAGGTGTTTTGTTTTTGTAGGACAACGCCCCGGCACACAAATCTCAAGTTGCCATGCAAAAAATTCGTGATTTACGGTTTGAATTACTAGAACATCCCCCTTATTTTCCAGATTTGGCTCTATCCGACTGTCATCTTTTTTCTAAACTGAAAAAAAGTTTGAAAGTTGGTAAATTTTCTTCCAACGAGGAGGTTATAAAAGCTGTGGAGGTCTGGTTTGCAGAGCAAGAAGAAACATTTTTTTTTTGAGAGGTATAGATACGTTGCAGGTTCGCTGTAATAAATGTATCCAATTAAGGGGAGAATATGTTGAGTAGTAAAATATTTTGACATTGGAATTTTTTTCGGTTCTATAGTGAGAAACCACAGGAGTTTCCTACTCAAGTGCAGATCTAATGCTTCCTGCCCAACCACATTGGCCGCAGAAAGGTTATTGGCGTATCTAATACTAGTGGCTCATCAAAACACCTAAGCTAATGAGACAGTGTTCGAAAGCTATATAGGAAGTTTTCAATTAAGAATAACACTTAATAAATCCTATTGATTGACTTCAACCTGAGATTTTACGTTACCCATCGAAGTCTAGATTTCCATCCAATTTCAATTCAAAGTAGAAACAAGGTTTTTGTATGGAAGTCAAAGCGATATGAACTGAATGTTATGGACCGATCTCTTCGAAACCACCAAAATCCCCTGCCTCTGTGGAATCTTAAAAACAGTCGAAACCATTCTTTTTAAATTTGCAAAAATGATTTGCACTCCCAATTAATAAAGATGAACATTCATTTGAAATTTTAATAAGTGCGGATATCACAATTACCCTACTCAACAAATCATCCGAAGTTTATTCAAGAGTGTCCAATTTGCCAAAAGAAAACTACCTCATACAAATGAACTTCTGGCCGCTGCCTTTGGGATGATTCATAAACCAGGCTGAGATTTTATCGTCGACCAATAAAACCACAGAGGCGTTAAGTAATTAACAGAAGAGAAATGAAACTGGTGATGGTGGCACAAAGACAATCAGATAATTTGCACAATTTCTCCTCTACAAAGCACCAGACCGTTCGTTAAACTGGGATATTTTTACTCTGCTTCATCAGGTCGAGAAACGAGATGTCTCGGTAAGAAAAGATGATTTTTTAATGGAATCTAGAATACCTAATGTATTATGGAATGGAAGAATGTTAAGACTGGGATGGGAGCAGTGTATATTTTACTCATCAACTGAGTTTTCCACATCTACTTCTGCAGATAATGATATAAAAGTGTCGAGGAATGAAACAATCAAAGCAGAGTCGAATGAAATCAGCATTTATGATAATTGAAAGTGAATAGTTCGTAATGAGATTCAACCGCATCTCCTTCGAACTACACCGTCCATCCCAAACAAAAATAGGACAGAAATATGGCGATAATGCAAGAAAGGGAGAAAAGAATAAATTTTATCACTCTCGTGGCTGCAATAATCAGAAGACCACTTAAACGAGGGTAACCCTGTTCTCAAAACATTTATCATCAACACCCCATCGAAGTTTCGCCAGTCTTTCGGGCTGGGTCATATTTCTTTTTCCGTAGCCGACGCAAAATGCTACTTGTTGATTAAATGGGGCATCGAAATATCGCTGAAGGGACTGTTGAACTCTTTCAATATCGGCAGAAACGGCGAGCTTGATACATGTGCGCCTCTAAAGAAGATGATGTATTTGGATGGCTTTCTTGGTGAAGACATTTTCAGTTTTTAGGAAATAGCTGATATTCTTAAAATTCTATACTGGAAAACTTCATTCGATATCGACATTTATCAGCAGTTTATTTCGGCATAATCAGAAAACAAATTGAGAAAAAAAAACTTTTGTCGTGAAAGTCACCCTATAAGTCTGAGATCACCCTACGGCTTAGGGAGTGTCCTCAGCTATCTCCCAACATATTCTAGCTCGCCAAAAAATTAATGATATTGCGGGTCCTCATAACGATTCCTCAACGAATTCATTCCCAGCAAAATATGTCCGTTTCATACGGTACCGCGGAGTTCATTATTCACAACCTTTGGAGGCTTAAGTACCACGGAAAACTTGAGCAATAATTAGCGCTGGGTCCAAAAACCCTCGAAAACCGTGGTTAATCTCTGTCGTTTTGGTCCGTTTCCATTTCCTCTCGCACACATTATGACGCTGATAAACTTCGCGGACCGTGAGTAACATAAAATTGTAATAAGCGGTGTAAAATATACATATGTCCCCACTCGGGCGTCATTTAATGAAACAAAATTAAATTCCTACGCATTAACGCTTCAGGTTCGCCTATTAATTCGTCGCTGACGTATTCCGCCATGAGTGTGGCTGACGCGAAGCTTTTTTTCATCTCGATCTATCTTCCACTCAAATATATTTTTGTCCAAGAAGTAAAAAAATTCGTGTAGTCATTGAAAAGGTAAGCATTATTTCTGCCATCCTTCAATAGTTTTGTCAGGAGATGAACTCATATCAGCTGATCATCTACAGGCTGTTTACTGAACCTGCGACAAAATTCAGGTGGTTATTCCTTGTACGAAAAAATGTATATTTCGTGAAGAAACATGAAGTCTAATATGCACCCCAAAAATGGCAACTTTTCTAATGATTTCGTTCATTCCTTGAAAGGGTCAAAAAATCTTCGATATGTTAATAGTCTTTCATTATTCGAAACATATAATAACTTCTTTCACGCATTAAGCAGCAATAAAAAGCATAGGAGTGAAAATAACTTATGTAACCTTATAAAAACTCTTTCATCTTTTATTACTCCATAAAATCCATATCGAATCGACTCCATGGTGGATCAATTGTGAAGTATTGAGTTCTGAACCAATCGCAAAATATATGCATCCAAAATTTTTCCCCGTAGGATTGAAAGCTCGGCTGGACCGGACTGAGGTACGTTATTATTCAAACAACTATATTTATTCGCCGAACCAAAGGTAAATTCCTAGTATTGAAGCGACCATATCAAAATTCGTATTCGGATGCTGTGATGCACGGACCATACGGATGATAACCGCCGTCTCCGTGGGGAAATTAGAACTCGAATTCCGTATAATTAGGAGATGAGTTCCACAGTGTGCACCATCAGCACGTTATGGATGTACATGGAGCTGCACAGATATCTACGTGCTTCAAGTTATTCATGTCGAGACGGGACCAAGGAAAAAAGCATCAGAACGAACCTAATTTCGAGTGGTTTTTGAAAATTAAGGCCTCCTGAAAATGCTATTTAGTTAACATATAATTCAAGAAATTCCCAAAAAAAAAAAAAGTTTTCTGTTGGAAATTCAAAGCAATTATGGATCTTTCTGGGATTACCAATTTTAGCTGCTGCTATGATGATTTAAATCTTCGATACCCATCTCGAAACATGTTTTTTCTTGTGTGCCATTAACACTTTTGCTGGGGCAAGGCAATATCTACAACAAACCACAAATTCAGCTTGCACAAAGCCATTTCCATTCTAATGGTTTGGTATATATATTTCATAAGAAATATATGATAAATCCTTTTTGACTGACCCTTATAAGAGGTCAGTCAAAAAGGATTTATAAAAGGTCAGTCAAAAAGGATTTATTGTGGCTTGGTTAGCCTTTCGGAAATTGCGACCATGTAGATCTTTTGTTCTCTACCCTACTCATTCATGAGAACCCAAGGAGGTCGTCAATGGTGTTGATAAAACCGACAACATCTTTAGGGACTTTGGCCGTTACCTCGTGAGTATCCAGGACCAGTTTCCCCATATAAATGGTTCTTAGGCCAGCCAGCTCTGGACACTTGCATACCATGTCTTCAGCTGTTTCTGCTTCTGATCCACATAGCCTACAAATCTCATCTGCTGACTTTCCCATACGGTACAAATAATATCTGTACCGAGGGTGCCCTGTCAGCAGTACCAGAAGATCAGCTGGTGAAAGCTTCAGCAGTTTTCTGGTGTAGGTCGGTGAAATCATCACGAATTTCTTTGGCTGAGTAAGTCCAGGAGTGTTTATCCAGATGGTTATTCTGTTGTTTAACACTCATTGTTGGACCGCTGGTTTATATTGGTATTTTCCAAGCCCACAGGAAAGCTTAGGTCAAGCAGGTGTCAACCTTGATGATTTTTTGCAAGTCCATCGTCTTTTTCATTTCCTTCAACACCACAAGAGCCTGGTACCCATAGTAGAATCACTTTGTTGCCTCTGGCCAGTAGCTTTATGGTAATACGACACTCCCATGTTAGCAGAGATCCCTGGCAGTGTGGCCAAGGACCTCAGCGTGGCCTGGCTGTCGATGGTGATATGGATATGAGCCTCTTTGTGGTTCATTTTAAGACACTCCTAAGCGCGTACGTAAACAGCCAGTCTCTCGGTCTGTAAACTAGAGGTTTCACTTTCCAGGGCTTTACAGATCCTCAGTTTAGGTCCATATACGCCAATACCGGTGCCCTTGTCTGATTTTGATCCATCAGTAAACGATGTGGATGAGTTTTTGATCCAGACTTATTGCACTAGGACGGTCAGCTATGACCGTTTCAAAGGGCGTTTCTTATTGCTTCCAGCAAGCTGCATTTCCTCACATAGAATTTTGATTTTCTTTTGATCGATAACCCACACTTCAACATAGTATTTGCATTTTTGTTCAATGAAAACCTCCCTCTGAGTGGAACAGTTGCGATAACTCCAAATCACAATTAAAAATATTCATGTTGAAGCCATCCCAAACAGGTTCCTCCTAAAGCACGAACCCCCATATAACAGCGATAGCCGAATCCCGATTCATCCCGAAAACGATCAAAACCAGCAACATCAAAGCGTACCCGATACCCGTTTCGCCCGTGTAAACAGAATAAAATCAGAGCCGCGTATCTGGTTAAATACTGTTCCATATTTTCCAATATATCGAGATAATATTCCGCATAAAAAGCGAAATGGATTGATCCGACTTCAAACGGATTGTGCCAGTTCAAAAGGGGAGAAATCTCCGAGATACAACAAATAGCATGTTATTTTCTATACGTTCTCTTCTTCTTCTTCCTCCTCCTCATGTTTCCCGCCGCGAAAGAGACCAGCCGAGCGCGACATTTGATGTAGGACAAATGGAAAATGTGTCCGACATTTGCTACTCCGACGCCTACTGACGTTTTCCGGCAGAAACGTATATACGTGCATGCATCTCTCTATATTGGCGTTGAGGACGAGCGAATGCAAAATTCGGAAATATTGCCATCGGCCATGAATTTTCGAGTGAATGTCAGGCTTCATTTGTTCGAAATGAAACGTATTATCTGGGTTTCGAAGGATTCCGCTCTGGATTATGTTCGTCCCGTTTCCATCCAATGATATGGCGTGTTTTGAAAGGACTATACGCGAGGGAAAAAGTAACCAACTGCATTTTTGATGAGATTGAGTTCTACGTAGAACTTAACAGTCAAAGAGATTACACCTAGTATTTTGTTGTGGTGTACACACAACACGGGGCGTTTTCAAAGGCGAGGCTTTTTTTTTGACAGAAGGTAGAACCAAAAATGGTCTACATAAAATATCCAAGATGGCTGAGATACAACCCCTAGAAGTTCGACAAGATTTCATTGAATTTCAAGTACGGCACTGTGGAAGGTGACTTCGGCATCGCAAAAACGAAACAAAACGTAAACATATGGCTGGACAATGAATGGTTTAGTACCAAGTTCATCAGATTAGATGCATAAGGTCACTTTTGAGAGAATTATAATTGTGGTATCGTGCAATTTAGGGTGAACAATAAATGTAGAAAATCCAGGCAGTTTCTTGAAAGTGCTTATGTTAGTTATGTTGAAAAAATTCTATAGTGTTTACCCATTTCATGCCATTTTTACGACGATTGCTGAAATGTTCGAGCAAGAAGATTGTGATGCCCACTTTGAAAAAATTCGTGAATAATTAAGACGATTTTTTTTGGTGAGATTTTGAAGTATCATTCTTTTTTTCACACTTGTGTCCTGAGTCTCTTGTGTCAGTTGGTATCGAAATGAGACATTTCATAAAATCGTGTAAGTTATTGAAAAATAATGAGAACAATTCGGCAATCCTAAGTTTCCATTTTCCTTACCACGTAAATATCTAACGAGCCAATATCCTAAACGAAACCACGTGGTCGAATCAGGAGATGTTTTTTTCCACTGCTTTGAGATAATTCAGCTAACAAACGGTCTAGGGTCGTATTAGGATCTATTTCAGTAATCATTTTCAATTGTTTTTTCAACTTTGTCCTTTTGAAAGTTTTGTATAGGTGATTATTGGTGAAACGCTTTATTTTGACCAGTTCTACCTTCTGTTGAAAAAAAAGCCTCACCTTCAAATACACCCTGTTTAGTCTGGAATTTCTGACTAGTCACTATGGATGTTTATGGTCTGGCGTTGTTCTGATGGAAAGAAAACATCAATCATGTGGGCCAATTCTATCCGTTTTTGGTCAAACGCTAGCTTCGAACGGTCAGATCGTCGAAAGTAGCGATCTCTGTTTTTAGCCATTAACATTTTCTAGGAAAGCATCTCTTCTTAACACATAAATCCAGTCATTTCATCGAACTCGATGGAACCGTTCGGTATTGACGAATTTTCATTCAATAAATTGAAAATCCGTCGACCAATAACATTTTTCTTCACATACTCAAAACCTCCACAATTCCTGATATCAGGATGAGTCGCACTTTATGGGTTCAACCAGAAATTCATCCCACGCTTCAAACATCCCCTGCCCCATCGGTTCCCATCTCCGTCCGCATCATAGAAATGAAAACACCAACGTTTCCTCCCGCACATTTACATAAAGCAATAAATAGACAGATAAAAGCGCAATAAAAGACGAATGAAAAACGTTCGGCCGAGATATGGAAGAAAACAATGTATTCATTCTCCCTTATCATTCCGTTGTCGAACATCAAAGGTCGGACCAAGAGAATGGGAGTCATCACACAGATACGCCGTCCTTACTTTCCGTTGTTTTTTTTCCCCCGTTGCACCTCCGCGCGCCACCCTTTGCGCGCGCTCGGACGTCAAATAAAATCTATCACGAAAATTTATTTTTAACTTTCATATCTCGCGTTCCCCGGATCGCGCCAGACCCCCGACGCTGAAATGCCGAAAATTTCTTCGGGAATCTCTCGAGTCCACTTCCCTTATTTAATATTTTATTTTCCCCTCGCCGGGGCATATTTCCGTGAATACATTCATGTTAGAATTTTTCAATTTGTCGAGAGTTCATCGTGCCCTTCCTGGCGGCGGCGGCGGTTCCAGGCTCGATAAAATGAATCGTCGGCCATTATTATGATTTCCTTCAGGTGTATTATATATTAGGGTCCGTTAGAGATGCTCCGAGGGAGGCTGGTGGGTCATGAGGAGCTTCTGGGTTGCATTCACCATCGGTAATTGATTATTTCCTAATAGCTTCGATGACTTTTGTTCGATCAACGATATACTTTTAAAGGGCACATATTCGATTCGATGATTCATCGACTTTCAAACTATGATTTATCCTGTCAGTAGTCCTTGCATCAATGAATCAAGTAACCAGTAGTTCGGCTGTTTAGTAGTCATAAAAGCTGATAGTTTCGTTGCGAAGTAGTTCAAATATCGTGTACCTTATATGTAGGGTAGTTCAAACGCTCCATACTCGACATAATGAAATGGAAATACGATCGTTTCATTTTCGGCCGATTGGTGAGGAAACTGTCCTTCATTTCCTGAAAAAAATCAGGAACTGTCATCCAGGTTGTGACAGTTTTTCGATTTCCTTGATTAAAATTTGTTGTCCCTATATCCTTCCTTTCGTTGTTAACATTTTCGACTCAATATTGTTTGTTTCAAGGTTTCCCAAGTCATTAAAGTGTGCACAGGTCATTCCTATACCAAAGATCAGTAATCCTAAAGAGCTATCTCTCGACGTTGTCCAAACTAATGGAAAAAATAATAGCTGTTCAACTTGAGAAGTATCTCGAGTGTAATAAGATTCTTCCCGATGCTTAATCTGGTTTTCAATCAGCTTACAGCACCACTCGTACTCTCCTTGAGGTAACTGATGATATTCTGCGGTCAATCTTTTGACACGTTTAGGCATGATACTCTTGCTATAATAAGTTCTTGTGGGGTATGTGGGAAGGCACTGAAACTATTCGAGTCTTATCTTAGTGGTTGTTCTCAAATCATTGAATTGGGTGATATAAAGTTCCTAGTGCCAGACTTGTATTGAGTGGAGTTCCGCAAGGCTCGGGTCTTGGGCATATACCCTTCATCATTACTGCAAAGTACACTTGTATGCTGATGATTTCCAACTCCTGCTTGATCTCTTCATTGATGAATTGAATATTGATCGAATACAACGTGCTCAAAACAAGTGTACAAGGTTTATCTTCTGGATCAGGAAATTTGATCATGCCTCGCACAAATTGAAGGGGCTGAGATAGTTCCCAATAAGGTTACATTTTGTCTTTGCACTTTTCACAATACAATTCCAAAGGCAGTTCCATCTTATCTCTTCAGCAAGTTGAGATATAGATCTGATGTCAACAACACCAACATAAGATATCGAAACTTATTGTTATGACCTCACCACAGAACATCAGCGTTTGAGAGAAGTTTTAGATATAACATCTACAAATTATGCAATGTTATTCCTAATGAATTGAAAAGAGCTCAAAAGTGAAAAATTTCAAAGAAAGATCAAGAATTTGCTTCTCAGCTGCTGCTAGAGCTCAATTTTCTGATTGTCTCCGAAACATATGTGCATAATGTTAGGTGATAGTACTTTTTTTCGCTCTATAGCACTTGATTTTCTTTTGTAA